>NW_027225825.1:0-54882 GCF_038994185.2 Dermacentor albipictus | reverse complement strand
GCCGCACATGGATTTGTGCCAAAACGCGTTTTAAGCATGCATATGCAACTTTTGGTAGACGCGGATGCAGTTTTCTGGAAAACCACACGATATGCATGCAAATGGTGCTTTTGGCAGAACGCGCGTGTGGATTTCTACCAAACGACGTGAAAAGCTACGCCAGATGCTGCTCTTTTTAGAGAAGCCGCACATGGATTTTGTGCCAAAACGCGTTTTAACCGCATGCTTATGCATCTTTTGGTAGACGCGGATTGCAGTTTTCTGCAAAACCACACGATATGCATGCAAATGGTGCTTTTGGCAGCACGCGCGTTTGGGATTTCTACCAAACGACGTGAAAAGCATGCCAATGCTGCTCTTTTTAGAAGCCGCACATGGATTTGTGCCAAAACGCGTTTTAAGCATGCATATGCAAGTTTTGGTAGACGCGGATGCAGTTTTCTGCAAAACCACACGATATGCATGCAAATGGGGCTTTTGGCAGCACGCGCGTGTGGATTTCTACCAAACGACGTGAAAAGCATGCCAATGCTGCTCTTTTTAGAAGCCGCACATGGATTTGTGCCAAAACGCGTTTTAAGCATGCATATGCAAGTTTTGGTAGACGCGGATGCAGTTTTCTGCAAAACCACACGATAATGCATGCAATGGGGCTTTTGGCAGCACGCGCGTGTGGATTTCTACCAAACGACGTGAAAAGCATGCCAATGCTGCTCTTTTTAGAAGCCGCACATGGATTTGTGCCAAAACGCGTTTTAAGCATGCATATGCAACTTTTGGTAGACGCGGATGCAGTTTTCTGGAAAACCACACGATATGCATGCAAATGGTGCTTTTGGCAGAACGCGCGTGTGGATTTCTACCAAACGACGTGAAAAGTACGCCGATGCTGCTCTTTTTAGCACGTGCACATGGATTTGTGCCAAAACGCGTTTTAACCGCGCTTATGCATCTTTTGGTAGACGCGGATGCAGTTTTCTGCAAAACCACACGATATGCATGCAAATGGTGCTTTTGGAAGAACGCGCGTTTGGATTTCTACCAAACGACGTGAAAAGCATGCCAATGCTGCTCTTTTTAGAAGCCGCACATGGATTTGTGCCAAAACGCGTTTTAAGCATGCATATGCAAGTTTTGGTAGACGCGGATGCAGTTTTCTGCAAAACAACACGATATGCATGCAAATGGGGCTTTTGGCAAGCACGCGCGTGTGGATTTCTACCAAACGACGTGAAAAGCATGCCAATGCTGCTCTTTTTAGAAGCCGCACATGGATTTGTGCCAAAACGCGTTTTAAGCATGCATATGCAAGTTTTGGTAGACGCGGATGCAGTTTTCTGCCAAAACCACACGATATGCATGCCAATGGGGCTTTTGGCAGCACGCGCGTGTGGATTTCTACCAAACGACGTGAAAAGCATGCCAATGCTGCTCTTTTTAGAACCCGCTCATGGATTTGTGCCAAAACGCCGTTTTAAGCTTTTGGTAGACGCGGATGCAGTTTTCTGCAAAACCACACGATATGCATGCAAATGGTGCTTTTGGCAGAACGCCCGTGTGGATTTCTACCAAACGACGTGAAAAGCATGCCAGTGCTGCTCTTTTTAGCACCCGCACAAGGACTTTTGCCAAAACGCGTTTTTAAGCATGCATATGCATCTTTTGGTAGACGCGGCTGCAGTTTTCTGCAAAACTACACGATATGCTTGCAAATGGTGCTTGTGGCAGAACGCGCTTGTGGATTTCTACCAAATGACGTGAAAAGCATGCCAATGCTGCTCTTTTTAGAACCCGCACATGGATTTGTGCCAAAACGCGTTTTAAGCTTGCACATGCAAGTTTTGGTAGACGCGGACGCAGTTTTCTGCAAAACCACATGATATGCATGCAAATGGTGCTTTTGGCAGAACGCGCGTGTGGATTTCTACCAAACGGACGTGAAAAGCATGCCGATGCTGCTCTCTTTAGAACCCGCACATGGATTTGTGCCAAAACGTGTTTTAAGCATGCATATGCAACTTTTGGTAGACGCGGATGCAGTTTTCTGCAAAACCACACGATATGTATGCAAATGGTGCTTTTGGCAGAACGCGCGTGTGGATTTCTACCAAACGACGTGAAAAGCATGCCAATGCTGCTTTTTTAGCACCCGCACATGGATTTGTGCCAAAACGCGTTTTAAGCATGCATATGCAACTTTTGGTTAGACGCGGAATGCAGTTTTCTAGAAAACCACACGATATGCATGCAAATGGTGCTTTTGGCAGAACGCGCGTGTGGATTTCTACCAAACGACGTGAAAAGTATGCCGATACTGCTCTTTTTAGCACGTGCACATGGGATTTGTGCCAAAACGCGTTTTAACCGCGCTTATGCATCTTTTGGTAGACGCGGATGCAGTTTTCTGCAAAACCACACGATATGCATGCAAATGGTGCTTTTGGAAGAACGCGCGTTTGGATTTCTACCAAACGACGTGAAAAGCATGCCAATGCTGCTCTTTTTAGAAGCCGCACATGGATTTGTGCCAAAACGCGTTTTAAGCATGCATATGCAAGTTTTGGTAGACGCGGATGCAGTTTTCTGCAAAACCACACGATATGCCATGCAAATGGGGCTTTTGGCAGCACGCGCGTGTGGATTTCTACCAAACGACGTGAAAAGCATGCCAATGCTGCTCTTTTTAGAAGCCGCACATGGATTTGTGCCAAAACGCGTTTTAAGCATGCATATGCAACTTTTGGTAGACGCGGATGCAGTTTTCTGGAAAACCACACGATATGCATGCAAATGGTGCTTTTGGCAGAACGCGCGTGTGGATTTCTACCAAACGACGTGAAAAGTACGCCGATGCTGCTCTTTTTAGCACGTGCACATGGATTTGTGCCAAAAACGCGTTTTAACCGCGCTTATGCATCTTTTGGTAGACGCGGATGCAGTTTTCTGCAATACCAACACGATATGCATGCAAATGGTGCTTTTTGGAAGAACGCGCGTTTGGATTTCTACCAAACGACGTGAAAAGCATGCCAATGCTGCTCTTTTTAGAAGCCGCACATGGATTTGTGCCAAAACGCCTTTTAAGCATGCATATGCAAGTTTTGGTAGACGCGGATGCAGTTTTCTGCAAAACCACACGATATGCATGCAAATGGCGCTTTTGGCAGCACGCGCGTGTGGATTTCTACCAAACGACGTGAAAAGCATGCCAATGCTGCTCTTTTTAGAAGCCGCACATGGATTTGTGCCAAAACGCGTTTTAAGCATGCATATGCAAGTTTTGGTAGACGCGGATGCAGTTTTCTGCAAAACCACACGATATGCATGCCAATGGGGCTTTTGGCAGCACGCGCGTGTGGATTTCTACCAAACGACGTGAAAAGCATGCCAATGCTGCTCTTTTTAGAACCCGCTCATGGATTTGTGCCCAAAACGCGTTTTAAGCTTTTGGTAGACGCGGATGCAGTTTTCTGCAAAACCACACGATATGCATGCAAATGGTGCTTTTGGCAGAACGCCCGTGTGGATTTCTACCAAACGACGTGAAAAGCATGCCAGTGCTGCTCTTTTTAGCACCCGCACAAGGACTTTTGCCAAAACGCATTTTAAGCATGCATATGCATCTTTTGGTAGACGCGGCTGCAGTTTTCTGCAAAACTACACGATATGCTTGCAAATGGTGCTTGTGGCAGAACGCGCGTGTGGATTTCTACCAAATGACGTGAAAAGCATGCCAATGCTGCTCTTTTTAGAACCCACACATGGATTTGTGCCAAAACGCGTTTTAAGCTTGCACATGCAAGTTTTGGTAGACGCGGACGCAGTTTTCTGCAAAACCACACGATATGCATGCAAATGGTGCTTTTGGCAGAACGCGCGTGTGGATTTCTACCAAACGACGTGAAAAGCATGCCGATGCTGCTCTGTTTAGAACCCGCACATGGATTTGTGCCAAAACGTGTTTTAAGCATGCATATGCAACTTTTGGTAGACGCGGATGCAGTTTTCTGCAAAACCACACGATATGCATGCAAATGGTGCTTTTGGCAGAACGCGCGTGTGGATTTCTACCAAACGACGTGAAAAGCATGCCAATGCTGCTTTTTTAGCACCCCCGCACATGGATTTGTGCCAAAAACGCGTTTTAAGCATGCATATGCAACTTTTGGTAGACGCGGATGCAGTTTTCTGGAAAACCACACGATATGCATGCAAATGGTGCTTTTGGCAGAACGCGCGTGTGGATTTCTACCAAACGACGTGAAAAGTATGCCGATACTGCTCTTTTTAGCACGTGCACAGGGATTTGGTGCCAAAACGCGTTTTAACCGCGCTTATGCATCTTTTGGTAGACGCGGATGCAGTTTTCTGCAAAACCACACGATATGCATGCAAATGGTGCTTTTGGAAGAACGGGCGTTTGGATTTCTACCAAACGACGTTGAAAAGCATGCCAATGCTGCTCTTTTTAGAAGCCGCACATGGATTTGTGCCAAAACGCGTTTTAAGCATGCATATGCAAGTTTTGGTAGACGCGGATGCAGTTTTCTGCAAAACCACACGATATGCATGCAAATGGGGCTTTTGGCAGCACGCGCGTGTGGATTTCTACCAAACGACGTGAAAAGCATGCCAATGCTGCTCTTTTTAGAAGCCGCACATGGATTTGTGCCAAAACGCGTTTTAAGCATGCATATGCAAGTTTTTGGTAGACGCGGATGCAGTTTTCTGCAAAACCACACGATATGCATGCAAATGGGGCTTTTGGCAGCACGCGCGTGTGGATTTCTACCAAACGACGTGAAAAGCATGCCAATGCTGCTCTTTTTAGAAGCCGCACATGGATTGTGTGCCAAAACGCGTTTTAAGCATGCATATGCAACTTTTGGTAGACGCGGATGCAGTTTTCTGGAAAACCACACGATATGCATGCAAATGGGTGCTTTTGGCAGAACGCGCGTGTGGATTTCTACCAAACGACGTGAAAAGTACGCCGATGCTGCTCTTTTTAGCACGTGCACATGGATTTGTGCCAAAACGCGTTTTAACCGCGCTTATGCATCTTTTGGTAGACGCGGATGCAGTTTTCTGCAAAACCACACGATATGCATGCAAATGGTGCTTTTGGAAGAACGCGCGTTTTGGATTTCTACCAAACGACGTGAAAAGCATGCCAATGCTGCTCTTTTTAGAAGCCGCACATGGATTTGTGCCAAAACGCGTTTTAAGCATGCATATGCAAGTTTTGGTAGGACGCGGATGCAGTTTTCTGCAAAACCACACGATATGCATGCAAATGGGGCTTTTGGCAGCACGCGCGTGTGGATTTCTACCAAACGACGTGAAAAGCATGCCAATGCTGCTCTTTTTAGAAGCCGCACATGGATTTGTGCCAAAACGCGTTTTAAGCATGCATATGCAAGTTTTGGTAGACGCGGATGCAGTTTTCTGCAAAACCACACGATATGCATGCAAATGGGGCTTTTTGGCAGCACGCGCGTGTGGATTTCTACCAAACGACGTGAAAAGCATGCCAATGCTGCTCTTTTTAGAAGCCGCACATGGATTTGTGCCAAAAACGCGTTTTAAGCATGCATATGCAAGTTTTGGTAGACGCGGATGCAGTTTTCTGCAAAACTACACGATATGCTTGCAAATGGTGCTTGTGGCAGGAACGCGCGTGTGGATTTCTACCAAATGACGTGAAAAGCATGCCAATGCTGCTCTTTTTAGAACCCGCACATGGATTTGTGCCAAAACGCGTTTTAAGCTTGCACATGCAAGTTTTGGTAGACGCGGACGCAGTTTTCTGCAAAACCACATGATATGCATGCAAATGGTGCTTTTGGCAGAACGCGCGTGTGGATTTTCTACAAACGACCTGAAAAGCATGCCGATGCTGCTCTGTTTAGAACCCCGCACATGGATTTGTGCCAAAACGTGTTTTAAGCATGCATATGCAACTTTTGGTAGACGCGGATGCAGTTTTCTGCAAAAACCACACGATATGTATGCAAATGGTGCTTTTGGCAGAACGCGCGTGTGGATTTCTACCAAACGACCGTGAAAAGCATGCCAATGCTGCTTTTTTAGCACCCGCACATGGATTTGTGCCAAAACGCGTTTTAAGCATGCATATGCTACTTTTGGTAGACGCGGATGCAGTTTTCTAGAAAACCACACGATATGCATGCAAATGGTGCTTTTGGCAGAACGCGCGTAGTGGATTTCTACCAAACGACGTGGAAAAGTATGCCGATACTGCTCTTTTTAGCACGTGCACAGGGATTTGTGCCAAAACGCGTTTTAACCGCGCTTATGCATCTTTTGGTAGACGCGGATGCAGTTTTCTGCAAAACCACACGATATGCATGCAAATGGTGCTTTTGGAAGAACGCGCGTTTGGATTTCTACAAACGACGTGAAAAGCATGCCAATGCTGCTCTTTTTAGAAGCCGCACATGGATTTGTGCCAAAACGCGTTTTTAAGCATGCATATGCAAGTTTTGGTAGACGCGGATGCAGTTTTCTGCAAAACCACACGATATGCATGCAAATGGGGCTTTTGGCAGCACGCGCGTGTGGATTTCTACCAAACGACGTGAAAAGCATGCCAATGCTGCTCTTTTTAGAAGCCGCACATGGGATTTGTGCCAAAACGCGTTTTAAGCATGCATATGCAAGTTTTGGTAGACGCGGATGCAGTTTTCTGCAAAACACGATATGCATGCCAATGGGGCTTTTGGCAGCACGCGCGTGTGGATTTCTACCAAACGACGTGAAAAGCATGCCAATGCTGCTCTTTTTAGAACCCGCTCATGGATTTGTGCCAAAACGCGTTTTAAGCTTTTGGTAGACGCGGATGCAGTTTTCTGCAAAACCACACGATATGCATGCAAATGGTGCTTTTGGCAGAACGCCCGTGTGGATTTCTACCAAACGACGTGGAAAAGCATGCCAGTGCTGCTCTTTTTAGCACCCGCACAAGGACTTTTGCCAAAACGCGTTTTAAGCATGCATATGCATCTTTTGGTAGACGCGGCTGCAGTTTTCTGCAAAACTACACGATATGCTTGCAAATGGTGCTTGTGGCAGAACGCGCGTGTGGATTTCTACCAAATGACGTGAAAAGCATGCCAATGCTGCTCTTTTTAGAACCCGCACATGGATTTGTGCCAAAACGCGTTTTAAGCTTGCACATGCAAGTTTTGGTAGACGCGGGACGCAGTTTTCTGCAAAACCACACGATATGCATGCAAATGGTGCTTTTGGCAGAACGCGCGTGTGGATTTCTACCAAACGACGTGAAAAGCATGCCGATGCTGCTCTGTTTAAAACCCCGCACATGGATTTGTGCCAAAACGTGTTTTAAGCATGCATATGCAACTTTTGGTAGACGCGGATGCAGTTTTCTGCAAAACCACACGATATGTATGCAAATGGTGCTTTTGGCAGAACGCGCGTGTGAGATTTCGTACCAAACGACGTGAAAAGCATGCCAATGCTGCTTTTTTAGCACCCGCACATGGATTTGTGCCAAAACGCTTTTTTAAGCATGCATATGCAACTTTTGGTAGACGCGGATGCAGTTTTCTAGAAAACCCACACGATATGCATGCAAATGGTGCTTTTGGCAGAACGCGCGTGTGGATTTCTACCAAACGACGTGAAAAGTATGCCGATACTGCTCTTTTTAGCACGTGCACAGGGATTTGTGCCAAAACGCGTTTTAACCGCGCTTATGCATCTTTTGGTAGACGCGGATGCAGTTTTCTGCAAAACCACACGATATGCATGCAAATGGTGCTTTTGGAAGAACGCGCGTTTGGATTTCTACCAAACGACGTGAAAAGCATGCCAATGCTGCTCTTTTTAGAAGCCGCACATGGATTTGTGCCAAAAACGCGTTTTAAGCATGCATATGCAAGTTTTGGTAGACGCGGATGCAGTTTTCTGCAAAACCACACGATATGCATGCAAATGGGGCTTTTGGCAGCACGCGCGTGTGGGATTTCCTACCAAACGACGTGAAAAGCATGCCAATGCTGCTCTTTTTAGAAGCCGCACATGGATTTGTGCCAAAACGCGTTTTAAGCATGCATATGCAAGTTTTGGTAGACGCGGATGCAGTTTTCTGCAAAACCACACGATATGCATGCCAATGGGGCTTTTGGCAGCACGCGCGTGTGGATTTCTACCAAACGACGTGAAAAGCATGCCAATGCTGCTCTTTTTAGAACCCGCTCATGGATTTGTGCCAAAACGCGTTTTAAGCTTTTGGTAGACGCGGATGCAGTTTTCTGCAAAACCACACGATATGCATGCAAATGGTGCTTTTGGCAGAACGCCCGTGTGGATTTCTACCAAACGACGTGAAAAGCATGCCAGTGCTGCTCTTTTTAGCACCCGCACAAGGACTTTTGCCAAAACGCGTTTTAAGCATGCATATGGCATCTTTAGGTACACACGGATGCAGTTTTCTGCAAAACCACACGATATGCATGCAAATGGTGCTTTTGGCAGAACGCGCATGTGGATTTCTACCAAACGACGTGAAAAGCATTGCTGCTTTTTTTAGCACCCGCACATGGATTTGTGCCAAAACGCGTTTTAAGCAAGCACATGCACTTTTTGGTAGACGCGGGACGCAGTTTTCTGCAAAACCACAAGATATGCATGCAAATGGTGCTTTTGGCAGAACGCGCGTGTGGATTTCTACCAAACGACGTGAAAAGCATGCCAATGCTGCTCTTTTTAGAACCCGCACATGGATTTGTGCCAAAACGCGTTTTTAACCACGCTCATGCATCTTTTGGTAGACGCGGATGCAGTTTTCTGCAAAACCACACGATATGCATGCAAATTACACGATATGCATTCAAAGGGTGCTTTTGGCAGAACGCGCGCGTGGATTTCTACCACACGACGTGAAAAGCATGCCAATGCTGCTCTTTTTAGAACCCGCTCATGGATTTGTGCCAAAACGCGTTTTAAGCAAGCACATGCACTTTTTGGTAGACGCGGATGCTGTTTTTCTGCAAAACCACACGATATGCATGCAAATGGTGCTTTTGGCAGAACGCGCGTGTGGATTTCTACCAAACGACGTGAAAAGCATGCCGATGCTGCTCTGTTTAGAACCCGCACATGGATTTGTGCCGAAAACGTGTTTTAAGCATGCATATGCAACTTTTGGTAGACGCGGATGCAGTTTTCTGCAAAACCACACGATATGCATGCAAATGGTGCTTTTGGCAGAACGCGCCGTGTGGATTTCTACCAACGACGTGAAAAGCATGCCAATGCTGCTCTTTTTAGAACCCGCTCATGGATTTGTGCCAAAACGCGTTTTAAGCTTTTGGTAGACGCGGATGCAGTTTTCTGCAAAACCACACGATATGCATGCAAATGGTGCTTTTGGCAGAACGCCCGTGTGGATTTCTACCAAACGACGTGAAAAGCATGCCAGTGCTGCTCTTTTTAGCACCCGCACAAGGACTTTTGCCAAAACGCGTTTTAAGCATGCATATGCATCTTTTGGTAGACGCGGCTGCAGTTTTCTGCAAAACTACACGATATGCTTGCAAATGGTGCTTGTGGCAGAACGCGCGTGTGGATTTCTACCAAATGACGTGAAAAGCATGCCAATGCTGCTCTTTTTAGAACCCGCACATGGATTTGTGCCAAAACGCGTTTTAAGCTTGCACATGCAAGTTTTGGGTAGACGCGGACGCAGTTTTCTGCAAAACCACACGATATGCATGCAAATGGTGCTTTTGGCAGAACGCGCGTGTGGATTTCTACCAAATGGACGTGAAAAGCATGCCAATGCTGCTCTTTTTAGAACCCGCACATGGATTTGTGCCAAAACGCGTTTTAAGCTTGCACATGCAAGTTTTGGTAGACGCGGACGCAGTTTTCTGCAAAACCACACGATATGCATGCAAATGGTGCTTTTGGCAGAACGCGCGTGTGGATTTCTACCAAACGACGTGAAAAGCATGCCAATGCTGCTTTTTTAGCACCCGCACATGGATTTGTGCCAAAACGCGTTTTAAGCATGCATATGCAACTTTTGGTAGACGCGGATGCAGTTTTCTGCAAAACCACACGATATGCATGCAAATGGTGCTTTTGGCAGACGCGCGTGTGGATTTCTACCAAACGACGTGAAAAGCATGCCAATGCTGCTTTTTTAGCACCCGCACATGGATTTGTGCCAAAAACGTGTTTTTAAGCATGCATATGCAACTTTTGGTAGACGCGGATGCAGTTTTCTGCAAAACCACACGATATGCATGCAAATGGTGCTTTTGGCAGAACGCGCGTGTGGATTTCTACCAAACGACGTGAAAAGCATGCCAATGCTGCTTTTTTAGCACCCGCACATGGATTTGTGCCAAAACGCGTTTTAAGCATGCATATGCAACTTTTGGTAGACGCGGATGCAGTTTTCTGGGAAAACCACACGATATGCATGCAAATGGTGCCTTTTGGCTGAACGCGCGTTGTGGATTTCTACCAAACGACGTGAAAAGTATGCCGATGCTGCTCTTTTTAGCACGTGCACATGGATTTGTGCCAAAACGCGTTTTAACCGCGCTTATGCAACTTTTGGTAGACGCGGATGCAGTTTTCTGCAAAACCACACGATATGCATGCAAATGGTGCTTTTGGAAGAACGCGCGTTTGGATTTCTACCAAACGACGTGAAAAAGCATGCCAATGCTGCTCTTTTTAGAAGCCGCACATGGATTTGTGCCAAAACGCGTTTTTAAGCATGCATATGCAAGTTTTGGTAGACGCGGATGCAGTTTTCTGCAAAACCACACGATATGCATGCAAATGGGGCTTTTGGCAGCACGCGCGTGTGGATTTCTACCAAACGACGTGAAAAGCATGCCAATGCTGCTCTTTTTAGAAGCCGCACATGGATTTGTGCCAAAACGCGTTTTAAGCATGCATATGCAAGTTTTGGTAGACGCGGATGCAGTTTTCTGCAAAGCCACACGATATGCATGCCAATGGGGCTTTTGGCAGCACGCGCGTGTGGATTTCTACCAAACGACGTGAAAAGCATGCCTATGCTGCTCTTTTTAGAAGCCGCACATGGATTTGTGCCAAAACGCGTTTTAAGCTTTTGGTAGACGCGGCTGCAGTTTTCTGCAAAACTACACGATATGCTTGCAAATGGTGCTTGTGGCAGAACGCGCGTGTGGATTTCTACCAAATGACGTGAAAAGCATGCCAATGCTGCTCTTTTTAGAACCCGCACATGGATTTGTGCCAAAACGCGTTTTAAGCTTGCACATGCACTTTTTGGTAGGACGCGGACGCAGTTTTCTGCAAAAGCACACGATATGCATGCAAATGGTGCTTTTGGCAGAACGCGCGTGTGGATTTCTACGAAACGACGTGAAAAGCAGGCCAATCTGCTCTTTTTAGAACCCCGCACATGGATTTGTGCCAAAACGCGTTTTAAGCTTGCATATGCAAGTTTTGGTAGACGCGGATGCAGTTTTCTGCAAAACCACACGATATGCATGCAAATGGTGCTTTTGGCAGAACGCGCGTGTGGATTTCTACCAAACGACGTGAAAAGTATGCCGATGCTGCTCTTTTTAGCACCTGCACATGGATTTGTGCCAAAACGCGTTTTAAGCAAGCACATGCAGTTTTTTGGTAGACGCGGACGCAGTTTTCTACAAAACCACAAGATATGCATGCAAATGGTGCTTTTGGCAGAACGCGCGTGTGGAGTTCTACCAAACGACGTGAAAAGCATGCCAATGCTGCTCTTTTTAGCACCTGCACATGGATTTGTGCCAAAACGCGTTTTAGGCATGCATATGCATCTTTTGGTAGATGCGGATGCAGTTTTCTGCAAAACCACACGATATGCATGCAAATGGTGCTTTTGGCAGAACGCGCGTGTGGATTTCTACCAAACGACGTGAGAAGCATACCAATGCTGCTCTTTTTTGCACCCGCACATGGATTTGTGCCAAAACGCGTTTTAAGCATGCATATGCATCTTTAGGTACACACGGATGCAGTTTTCTGCAAAACCCCCACGATATGCATGCAAATGGTGCTTTTGGCAGAACGCGCGTGTGGATTTCTACCAAACGACGTGAGAAGCATACCAATGCTGCTCTTTTTAGCACCCCGCACATGGATTTGTGCCAAAACGCGTTTTAAGCATGCATATGCAACGTTTGGTAGACGCGGATGCAGTTTTCTGCAAAACCACACGATATGCATGCAAATGGTGCTTTTGGCAGAACGCGCATGTGGATTTCTACCAAACGACGTGAAAAGCATTGCTGCTTTTTTTAGCACCCGCACATGGATTTGTGCCAAAACGCGTTTTAAGCAAGCACATGCACTTTTTGGTAGACGCGGATGCAGTTTTCTGCACAACTACATGATATGCATGCAAATGGTGCTTTTGGCAGAACGCGCGCGTGGATTTCGACCAAACGACGTGAGAAAGCATACCCAATGCTGCTCTTTTTAGCACCCGCACATGGATTTGTGCCAAAACGCGTTTTAAGCATGCATATGCATCTTTTGGTAGACGCGGATGCAGTTTTCTGCAAAACCACACGATATGCATGGAAATGGTGCTTTTGGCAGAACGCGCGTGTGGATTTCTACCAAACGACGTGAAAAGTATGCCGATGCTGCTCTTTTTAGCACCTGCACACGGATTTGTGCAAAAACGCGTTTTAAGCAAGCACACGCAATTTTTCGTAGACGCGGACGCAGTTTTCTGCAAAACCACACGATATGCAAGCAAATGGGGCTTTTGGCAGAACGCGCGTGTGGATGTCTACCAAACGACGTGAAAAGCATGCCAATGCTGCTCTTTTTAGAACCCGCTCATGGATTTGTGCCAAAACGCGTTTTAACCACGCTTATGCATCTTTTGGTAGACGCGGATGCAGTTTTCTGCAAAACCACACGCAAATGGTGCTTTTGGCAGAACGCGCGTGTGGATTTCTACCAAACGACGTGAAAAGCATGCCAATGCTGCTCTTTTTAGAAGCCGCACATGGATTTGTGCCAAAACGCGTTTTAACCACGCTTATGCATCTTTTTGTAGACGCGGATGCAGTTTTCTGCAAAACCACACGATATGCATGCAAATGGTGCTTTTGGCAGAACGCGCGTGTGGATTTCTACCAAACGACGTGAAAAGCATGCCAATGCTGCTCTTTTTAGTAGCCGCACATGGATTTGTGCCAAAACGCGTTTTAAGCATGCATATGCATCTTTTGGTAGACGCGGATGCAGTTTTCTGCAAAACCACACGATATGCATGCAAATGGTGCTTTTGGCAGAACGCGCGTGTGGATTTCTACCAAACGACGTGAAAAGCATGCCAATGCTGCTCTTTTTAGAAGCCCCACATGGATTTGTGCCAAAACGCGCTTTAAGCATGCTTATGCATCTTTTGGTTGACACGGCTGCAGTTTTCTGCGAAACCACACGATATGCATGCAAATGGTGCTTTTGGCAGAACGCACGTGTGGATTTCTACCAAACGACGTGAAAAGCATGCCAATGCTGCTCTTTTTAGCACCCGCACAAGGATTTATGCCAAAACGCGTTTTAAGCATGCATATGCAACTTTTGGTAGACGCGGATGCAGTTTTCTGCAAAACCCCACGATATGCATGCAAATGGTGCTTTTGGCAGAACGCTCGTGTGGATTTCTACCAAACGACGTGAGAAGCATACCAATGCTGCTCTTTTTAGAACCCGCACATGGATTTGAGCCAAAACGCGTTTTAACCACGCTTATGCATCTTTTGGTAGACGCAGATGCAGTTTTCTGCAAAACCACACGATATGCATGCAAATGGTGCTTTTGGCAGAACGCGCGTGTGGATTTCTACCAAACGACGTGAAAAGCATGCCAATGCTGCTCTTTTTAGAAGCCGCGCATGGATTTCTGCCAAAACGCGTTTTAAACATGCATATGCATCTTTTGGTAGATGCGGATGCAGTTTTCTGCAAAACCACACGATATGCATGCAAATGGTGCTTTTGGCAGAACGCGCGTGTGGATTTCTACCAAACGACGTGAAAAGCATGCCAATGCTGCTCTTTTTAGAACCCGCACATGGATTTGTGCCGAAACGCGTTTTAAGCATGCATATGCATCTTTTGGTTGACGCGGATGCAGTTTTCTGCAAAACCACACGATATGCATGCAAATGGTGCTTTTGGCAGAACGCGCGTGTGGATTTCTACCAAACGACGTGAAAAGCATGCCAATGCTGCTCTTTTTAGAACCCGCACATGGATTTGTGCCAGAACGCGTTTTAAGCATGCATATGCATCTTTTGGTAGACGCGGATGCAGTTTTCTGCAAAACCACACGATAAGCATGCAAATGGTGCTTTTGGCCGAACGCGCGTGTGGATTTCTACCAAACGACGTGAAAAGCATGCCAATGCTGCTCTTTTTAGAACCCGCACATGGATTTGTACCAGAACGCGTTTTGAGCAAGCACATGCACTTTTTTGGTAGACGCGGATGCAGTTTTCTGCAAAACCACACGATATGCATGCAAATGGTGCTTTTGGCAGAACGCGCGTGTGGATTTCTACCAAACGTCGTGAAAAGCATGCCAATGCTGCTCTTTTTAGCACCCGCACATGGATTTGTGCCAAAACGCGTTTTAAGCATGCACCTGCACCTTTTGGTAGACGCGGATGCAGTTTTCTGCAAAACCACACGATATGCATGCAAATGGTGCTTTTGGCGGAACGCGCGTGTGGATTTCTACCAAACGACGTGAAAAGCATGCCAATGCTGCTCTTTTTAGCACCCGCACATGGATTTGTGCCAAAACGCGCTTTAAGCATGCATATGCATCTTTTGGTAGACGCGGATGCAGTTTTCTGCAAAACCACACGATATGCATGCAAATGGTGCTTTTGGCAGAACGCGCGTGTGGATTTCTTCCAAACGACGTGAAAAGCATGCCAACGCTGCTCGTTTTAGAACCCGCACATGGATTTGTGCCAAAACGCGTTTTAACCACGCATATGCATCTTTTGGTAGACGCGGATGCAGTTTTCTGCAAAACCACACGATATGCATGCAAATGGTGCTTTTGGCAGAACGCGCCTGTGGATTTCTACCAAACCACGTGAAAAGCATGCCAACGCTGCTCTTTTTAGAACCCGCACATGGATTTGTGCCGAAACGCGTTTTAACCACGCATATGCATCTTTTGTTAGACGCGGATGCAGTTTTCTGCAAAACCACACGATATGCATGCAAATGGTGCTTTTGGCAGAACGCGCGTGTGAATTTCTACCAAACGACGTGAAAAGCATGCCAATGCTGCTCTTTTTAGAACCCGCACATGGATTTGTGCCAAAACGCGTTTTAAGCATGCATATGCAACTTTTGGTAGACGCGGATGCAGTTTTCTGCAAAACCACACGATATGCATGCAAATGGTGCTTTTGGCAGAACGCGCGTGTGGATTTCTACCAAAGGACGTGAAAAGCATGCCAATGCTGCTCATTTTAGCACCCGCACATGGATTTGTGCCGAAACGCGTTTTAAGCATGCATATGCATCGTTTGGTAGACGCGGATGCAGTTTTCTGCAAAACCACACGATTTGCATGGAAATGGTGCTTTTGGCCGAACGCGCGTGTGGATTTCTACCAAACGACGTGAAAAGCATGCCAATGCTGCTCTTTTTAGAACCCGCACATGGATTTGTACCAGAACGCGTTTTAAGCATGCATATGCATCTTTTGCTAGACGCGGATGCAGTTTTCTGCAAAACCACACGATATGCATGCAAATGGTGCTTTTTGCAGAACGCGCGTGTTGATTTCTACCAAACGACGTGAAAAGCATGCCAATGCTGCTCTTTTTAGAACCCGCACATGGATTTGTGCCAAAACGCGTTTGAAGCATGCATATGCAACTTTTGGTAGACGCGGATGCAGTTTTCTGCAAAACCACACGATATGCATGCAAATGGTGCTTTTGGCAGAACGCGCGTGTGGATTTCTACGAAACGACGTGAAAAGCATGCCGATGCTGCTCTTTTTGCACCTGCACATGGATTTGTGCCAAAACGCGTTTTAAGCAAGCACATGCACTTTTTTGGTAGACGCGGATGCAGTTTTCTGCAAAACCAACCGATATGCATGCAAATGGTGCTTTTGGCAGAACGCGCGTGTGGATTTCTACAAAACGTCGTGAAAAGCATGCCAATGCTGCTCTTTTTAGCACCCGCACATGGATTTGTGCCAAAACGCGTTTTAAGCATGCACCTGCACCTTTTGGTAGACGCGGATGCAGTTTTCTGCAAAACCACACGATATGCATGCAAATGGTGCTTTTGGCAGAACGCGCGTGTGGATTTCTACCAAACGACGTGAAAAGCATGCCAATACTGCTCTTTTTAGCACCCGCACATGGATTTGTGCCAAAACGCGTTTTAACCACGCATATGCATCTTTTGGCAGAGGCGGATGCAGTTTTCTGCAAAACCACACGATATGCATGCAAATGGTGCTTTTCGCAGAACGCGGGTGTGGATTTCTACCAAACGACGTGAAAAGCATGCCAATGCTGTTCATTTTAGCACCTGCACATGGATTTGTGCCGAAACGCGTTTTAAGCATGCATATGCATCTTTTGGTAGACGCGGATGCAGTTTTCTGCAAAACCACACGATATGCATGCAAATGGTGCTTTTGGCCGAACGCGCGTGTGGATTTCTACCAAACGACGTGAAAAGCATGCCAATGCTGCTCTTATTAGAACCCTCACATGGATTTGTACCAGAACGCGTTTTAAGCATGCATATGCATCTTTTGGTAGACGCGGATGCAGGTTTCTGCAAAACCACACGATATGCATGCAAATGGTGCTTTTGGCAGAACGCGCGCGTAGACTTCTACCACACGACGTGAAAAGCATGGCAATGCTGCTCTTTTAAGAACCCGCTCATGGATTTGTGCTAAAACGCGTTTTAAGCAGGCATATGCAACTTTTGGTAGACGCGGATGCAGTTTTCTGCAAAACCACACGATATGCAAGCAAATGGTGCTTTTGGCAGAACGCTCGTGTGGAGTTCTACCAAACGACGTGAAAAGCATGCCGATGCTGCTCTTTTTAGCACCTGCACATGGATTTGTGCCAAAACGCGTTTTAAGCAAGCACATGCACTTTTTTGGTAGACGCGGATGCAGTTTTCTGCAAAACCACACGATATGCATGCAAATGGTGCTTTTGGCAGAACGCGTGTGTGGATTTCTACCAAACGACGTGAAAAGCATGCCAATGCTGCTTTTTTTAGCACCCGCACATGGATTTGTGCCAAAACGCGTTTTAAGCATGCATATGCAACTTTTGGTAGACGCGGATGCAGTTTTCTGCAAAACCACACGATATGCATGCAAATGGTGCTTTTGGCAGAACGCGCGTGTGGATTTCTACCAAACGACGTGAAAAGTATGCCGATGCTGCTCTTTTTAGCACGTGCACATGGATTTGTGCCAAAACGCGTTTTAACCGCGCTTATGCATCTTTTGGTAGACGCGGATGCAGTTTTCTGCAAAACCACACGATATGCATGCAAATGGTGCTTTTGGAAGAACGCGCGTTTGGATTTCTACCAAACGACGTGAAAAGCATGCCAATGCTGCTCTTTTTAGAAGCCGCACATGGATTTGTGCCAAAACGCGTTTTAAGCATGCATATGCAAGTTTTGGTAGACGCGGATGCAGTTTTCTGCAAAACCACACGATATGCATGCAAATGGGGCTTTTGGCAGCACGCGCGTGTGGATTTCTACCAAACGACGTGAAAAGCATGCCAATGCTGCTCTTTTTAGAAGCCGCACATGGATTTGTGCCAAAACGCGTTTTAAGCATGCATATGCGTTTTGGTAGACGCGGATGCAGTTTTCTGCAAAACCACACGATATGCATGCCAATGGGGCTTTTGGCAGCACGCGCGTGTGGATTTCTACCAAACGACGTGAAAAGCATGCCAATGCTGCTCTTTTTAGAACCCGCTCATGGATTTGTGCCAAAACGCGTTTTAAGCTTTTGGTAGACGCGGATGCAGTTTTCTGCAAAACCACACGATATGCATGCAAATGGTGCTTTTGGCAGAACGCCCGTGTGGATTTCTACCAAACGACGTGAAAAGCATGCCAGTGCTGCTCTTTTTAGCACCCGCACAAGGACTTTTGCCAAAACGCGTTTTAAGCATGCATATGCATCTTTTGGTAGACGCGGCTGCAGTTTTCTGCAAAACCACACGATATGCATGCAAATGGTGCTTTTGGCAGAACGCGCGTGTGGATTTCTACCAAACGACGTGAAAAGCATGCCAATGCTGCTCTTTTTAGTAGCCGCACATGGATTTGTGCCAAAACGCGTTTTAAGCATGCATATGCATCTTTTGGTAGACGCGGATGCAGTTTTCTGCAAAACCACACGATATGCGTGCAAATTACACGATATGCATTCAAAGGGTGCTTTTGGCAGAACGCGCGCGTGGATTTCTACCACACGACGTGAAAAGCATGCCAATGCTGCTCTTTTTAGAACCCGCTCATGGATTTGTGCCAAAACGCGTTTTAAGCAAGCACATGCACTTTTTGGTAGATGCGGATGCAGTTTTCTGCAAAACCACACGATATGCATGCAAATGGTGCTTTTGGCAGAACGCGCGTGTGGATTTCTACCAAACGACGTGAAAAGCATGCCAATGCTGCTCTTTTTAGCACCCGCACATGGATTTTTTTCCAAAACGCGTTTTAAGCATGCATATGCATCTTTTGGTAGACGCGGCTGCAGTTTTCTGCAAAACCACACGATATGCTTGCAAATGGTGCTTTTGGCAGAACGGGCGTGTGGATTTCTACCAACCGACGTGAAAAGCATGCCAATGCTGCTCTGTTTAGAACCCGCACGTGGATTTGTGCCAAAACGCGTTTTAAGCATGCATATGCATCTTTTGGCAAACACGCATGCAGTTTCCTGCAAAACCACACGATATTCATGCAAATGGTGCTTTTGGCAGAACGCGCGTGTGGAGTTCTACCAAACGACGTGAAAAGCATGCCAATGCTGCTCTTTTTGGCACCCGCACATGGATTTGTGCCAAAACGCGTTTTAACCATGCATATGCATCTTTTGGTAGACGCGGATGCAGTTTTCTGCAAAACCACACGATATGCTTGCAAATGTGCTTTTGGTAGAACGCGCGTGTGGAGTTCTACCAAACGACGTGAAAAGCATGCCGATGCTGCTCTTTTTAGCTCCTGCACATGGATTTGTGCCAAAACGCGTTTTAAGCAAGCACATGCACTTTTTGGTAGATGCGGATGCAGTTTTCTGCAAAACCACACGATATGCATTCAAAGGGTGCTTTTGGCAGAACGCGCGCGTGGATTTCTACCACACGACGTGAAAAGCATGCCAATGCTGCTCTTTTTAGAACCCGCTCATGGATTTGTGCCAAAAGGCGTTTTAAGCAGGCATATGCAACTTTTGGTAGAAGCGGATGCAGTTTTCTGCAAAACCACACGATATGCATGCAAATGGTGATTTTGGCAGAACGCGCGTGTGGATTTCTACGAAACGACGTGAAAAGCATGCCAATGCTGCTCTTTTTAGCACCCGCACATGGATTTTTTCCAAAACGCGTTTTAAGCATGCATATGCATTTTTTGGTAGACGCGGCTGCAGTTTTCTGCAAAACCACACGATATGCATGCAAATGGTGCTTTTGGCAGAACGGGCGTGTGGATTTCTACCAACCGACGTGAAAAGCATGCCAATGCTGCTCTGTTTAGAACCCGCACGTGGATTTGTGCCAAAACGCGTTTTAAGCATGCATATGCATCTTTTGGCAGACACGGATGCAGTTTTCTGCAAAACCACACGATATGCATGCAAATGGTGCTTTTGGCAGAACGCGCGTGTGGAGTTCTACCAAACGACGTGAAAAGCATGCCAATGCTGCTCTTTTTGGCACCCGCACATGGATTTGTGCCAAAACGCGTTTTAACCATGCATATGCATCTTTTGGTAGACGCGGATGCAGTTTTCTGCAAAACCACACGATATGCATGCAAATGGTGCTTTTGGCAGAACGCGCGTGTGGATTTCTACCAAACGACGTGAAAAGCATGCCAATGCTGCTCTTTTTAGAAGCCGCACATGGATTTGTGCCAAAACGCGCTTTAAGCATGCTTATGCATCTTTTGGTTGACACGGCTGCAGTTTTCTGCGAAACCACACGATATGCATGCAAATGCTGCTTTTGGCAGAACGCACGTGTGGATTTCTACCAAACGACGTGAAAAGCATGCCAATGCTGTTCTTTTTAGCACCCGCACATGGATTTATGCCAACACGCGTTTTAAGCATGCATATGCAACTTTTGGTAGACGCGGATGCAGTTTTCTGCAAAACCCCACGATATGCATGCAAATGGTGCTTTTGGCAGAACGCTCGTGTGGATTTCTACCAAACGACGTGAGAAGCATACCAATGCTGCTCTTTTTAGAACCCGCACATGGATTTGAGCCAAAACGCGTTTTAACCACGCTTATGCATCTTTTGGTAGACGCAGATGCAGTTTTCTGCAAAACCACACGATATGCATGCAAATGGTGCTTTTGGCAGAACGCGCGTGTGGATTTCTACCAAACGACGTGAAAAGCATGCCAATGCTGCTCTTTTTAGAAGCCGCACATGGATTTCTGCCAAAACGCGTTTTAAACATGCATATACATCTTTTGGTTGATGCGGATGCAGTTTTCTGCAAAACCACACGATATGCATGCAAATGGTGCTTTTGGCAGAACGCGCGTGTGGATTTCTACCAAACGACGTGAAAAGCATGCCAATGCTGCTCTTTTTAGAACCCGCACATGGATTTGTGCCAAAACGCGTTTTAAGCATGCATATGCAACTTTTGGTAGACGCGGATGCAGTTTTCTGCAAAACCACACGATATGCATGCAAATGGTGCTTTTGGCAGAACGCGCGTGTGGATTTCTACCAAACGACGTGAAAAGCATGCCAATGCTGCTCTTTTTAGAACCCGCACATGGATTTGTGCCAAAACGCGTTTTAAGCATGCATATGCAACTTTTGGTAGACGCGGATGCAGTTTTCTGCAAAACCACACGATATGCATGCAAATGGTGCTTTTGGCAGAACGCGCGTGTGGATTTCTACCAAACGACGTAAAAAGCATGCCAATGCTGCTCTTTTTAGAACCCGCACATGGATTTGTGCCAAAACGCGTTTTAACCACGCTTATGCATCTTTTGGTAGACGCGGATGCAGTTTTCTGCAAAACCACACGATATGCATGCAAATGGTGCTTTTGGCAGAACGCGCGTGTGGATTTCTACCAAACGACGTGAAAAGCATGCCAATGCTGCTCTTTGTAGAAGCCGCACATGGATTTGTGCCAAAACGCGTTTTAACCACGCTTATGCATCTTTTGGTAGACGCGGATGCAGTTTTCTGCAAAACCACACGATATGCATGCAAATGGTGCTTTTGGCAGAACGCGCGTGTGGATTTCTACCAAACGACGTGAAAAGCATGCCAATGCTGCTCTTTTTAGTAGCCGCACATGGATTTGTGCCAAAACGCGTTTTAAGCATGCATATGCATCTTTTGGTAGACGGGGATGCAGTTTTCTGCAAAACCACACGATATGTATGCAAATGGTGCTTTTGGCAGAACGCGCGTGTGGATTTCTACCAAACGACGTGAAAAGCATGCCAATGCTGCTCTTTTTAGCACCCGCACATGGATTTGTGCCAAAACGCGTTTTAAGCAAGCACATGCACTTTTTGGTAGACGCGGACGCAGTTTTCTGCAAAACCACACGATATGCATCCAAATGGTGCTTTTGGCAGAACGCGCGTGTGGATTTCTACCAAACGACGTGAAAAGCATGCCAATGCTGCTCTTTTTAGAACCCGCACATGGATTTGAGCCAAAACGCGTTTTAAGCATGCATATGCATCTTTTGGTAGATGCGGACGCAGTTTTCTGCAAAACCACAAGATATGCATGCAAATGGTGCTCTTGGCAGAACGCGCGTGTGGATTTCTACCAAACGACGTGAAAAGCAGGCCAATCTGCTCTTTTTAGAACCCGCACATGGATTTGTGCCAAAACGCGTTTTAAGCTTGCATATGCAAGTTTTGGTAGACGCGGATGCAGTTTTCTGCAAAACCACACGATATGCATGCAAATGCGGCTTTTGGCAGAACGCGCGTGTGGATTTCTACCAAACGACGTGAAAAGCATGCCAATGCTGCTCTTTTTAGAACCCGCACATGGATTTGAGCCAAAACGCGTTTTAAGCATGCTTATGCATCTTTTGGTAGATGCGGATGCAGTTTTCTTCAAAACCACACGATATGCATGCAAATGGTGCTTTTGGCAGAACGCGCGTGTGGATTTCTACCAAACGACATGAAAAGCATGCCAATGCTGCTCTTTTTAGAAGCCGCACATGGATTTGTGACAAAACGCGTTTTAAGCATGCATATGCATCTTTTGGTAGACGCGGATGCAGGTTTCTGCAAAACCACACGATATGCATGCAAATGGTGCTTTTGGCAGAACGCGCGTGTGGATTTCTACCAAACGACGTGAAAAGTATGCCGATGCTGCTCTTTTTAGCACCCGCACATGTATTTATGCCAAAACGCGTTTTAAGCATGCATATGCATCTTTAGGTACACACGGATGCAGTTTTCTGCAAAACCACACGATATGCATGCAAATGGTGCTTTTGGCAGAACGCGCATGTGGATTTCTACCAAACGACGTGAAAAGCATTGCTGCTTTTTTTAGCACCCGCACATGGATTTGTGCCAAAACGCGTTTTAAGCAAGCACATGCACTTTTTGGTAGACGCGGATGCAGTTTTCTGCACAACTACATGATATGCATGCAAATGGTGCTTTTGGCAGAACGCGCGCGTGGATTTCGACCAAACGACGTGAGAAGCATACCAATGCTGCTCTTTTTAGCACCCGCACATGGATTTGTGCCAAAACGCGTTTTAAGCATGCATATGCATCTTTTGGTAGACGCGGATGCAGTTTTCTGCAAAACCACACGATATGCATGGAAATGGTGCTTTTGGCAGAACGCGCGTGTGGATTTCTACCAAACGACGTGAAAAGCATGCCAATGCTGCTCTTTTTAGAAGCCGCACATGGATTTGTGCCAAAACGCGTTTTAAGCATGCATATGCGTTTTGGTAGACGCGGATGCAGTTTTCTGCAAAACCACACGATATGCATGCCAATGGGGCTTTTGGCAGCACGCGCGTGTGGATTTCTACCAAACGACGTGAAAAGCATGCCAATGCTGCTCTTTTTAGAACCCGCTCATGGATTTGTGCCAAAACGCGTTTTAAGCTTTTGGTAGACGCGGATGCAGTTTTCTGCAAAACCACACGATATGCATGCAAATGGTGCTTTTGGCAGAACGCCCGTGTGGATTTCTACCAAACAACGTGAAAAGCATGCCAGTGCCGCTCTTTTTAGCACCCGCACAAGGACTTTTGCCAAAACGCGTTTTAAGCATGCATATGCATCTTTTGGTAGACGCGGCTGCAGTTTTCTGCAAAACCACACGATATGCATGCAAATGGTGCTTTTGGCAGAACGCGCGTGTGGATTTCTACCAAACGACGTGAAAAGCATGCCAATGCTGCTCTTTTTAGTAGCCGCACATGGATTTGTGCCAAAACGCGTTTTAAGCATGCATATGCATCTTTTGGTAGACGCGGATGCAGTTTTCTGAAAAACCACACGATATGCATGCAAATTACACGATATGCATTCAAAGGGTGCTTTTGGCAGAACGCGCGCGTGGATTTCTACCACACGACGTGAAAAGCATGCCAATGCTGCTCTTTTTAGAACCCGCTCATGGATTTGTGCCAAAACGCGTTTTAAGCAAGCACATGCACTTTTTGGTAGATGCGGATGCAGTTTTCTGCAAAACCACACGATATGCATGCAAATGGTGCTTTTGGCAGAGCGCGCGTGTGGATTTCTACCAAACGACGTGAAAAGCATGCCAATGCTGCTCTTTTTAGCACCCGCACATGGATTTTTTCCAAAACGCGTTTTAAGCATGCATATGCATCTTTTGGTAGACGCGGCTGCAGTTTTCTGCAAAACCACACGATATGCTTGCAAATGGTGCTTTTGGCAGAACGGGCGTGTGGATTTCTACCAACCGACGTGAAAAGCATGCCAATGCTGCTCTGTTTAGAACCCGCACGTGGATTTGTGCCAAAACGCGTTTTAAGCATGCATATGCATCTTTTGGTAGACGCGGATGCAGTTTTCTGCAAAACCACACGATATGCTTGCAAATGGTGCTTTTGGCAGAACGCGCGTGTGGAGTTCTACCAAACGACGTGAAAAGCATGCCGATGCTGCTCTTTTTAGCACCTGCACATGGATTTGTGCCAAAACGCGTTTTAAGCAAGCACATGCACTTTTTGGTAGATGCGGATGCAGTTTTCTGCAAAACCACACGATATGCATTCAAAGGGTGCTTTTGGCAGAACGCGCGCGTGGATTTCTACCACACTACGTGAAAAGCATGCCAATGCTGCTCTTTTTAGAACCCGCTCATGGATTTGTGCCAAAAGGCGTTTTAAGCAGGCATATGCAACTTTTGGTAGAAGCGGATGCAGTTTTCTGCAAAACCACACGATATGCATGCAAATGGTGATTTTGGCAGAACGCGCGTGTGGATTTCTACGAAACGACGTGAAAAGCATGCCAATGCTGCTCTTTTTAGCACCCGCACATGGATTTGTGCCAAAACGCGTTTTAAGCGGCCATATGCATCTTTTGGTAGACGCGGATGCAGTTTTCTGCAAAACCACACGATATGCATGGAAATGGTGCTTTTGGCAGAACGCGCGTGTGGATTTCTACCAAACGACGTGAAAAGTATGCCGATGCTGCTCTTTTTAGCACCTGCACACGGATTTGTGCGAAAACGCGTTTTAAGCAAGCACACGCAATTTTTCGTAGACGCGGACGCAGTTTTCTGCAAAACCACACGATATGCAAGCAAATGGGGCTTTTGGCAGAACGCGCGTGTGGATGTCTACCAAACGACGTGAAAAGCATGCCAATGCTGCTCTTTTTAGAACCCGCTCATGGATTTGTGCCAAAACGCGTTTTAACCACGCTTATGCATCTTTTGGTAGACGCGGATGCAGTTTTCTGCAAAACCACACGATATGCATGCAAATGGTGCTTTTGGCAGAACGCGCGTGTGGATTTCTACCAAACGACGTGAAAAGCATGCCAATGCTGCTCTTTTTAGAAGCCGCACATGGATTTGTGCCAAAACGCGTTTTAACCACGCTTATGCATCTTTTGGTAGACGCGGATGCAGTTTTCTGCAAAACCACACGATATGCATGCAAATGGTGCTTTTGCCAGAACGCGCGTGTGGATTTCTACCAAACGACGTGAAAAGCATGCCAATGCTGCTCTTTTTAGTAGCCGCACATGGATTTGTGCCAAAACGCGTTTTAAGCGTGCATATGCATCTTTTGGTAGACGCGGATGCAGTTTTCTGCAAAACCACACGATATGCATGCAAATGGTGCTTTTGGCAGAACGCGCGTGTGGATTTCTACCAAACGACGTGAAAAGCATGCCAATGCTGCTCTTTTTAGAAGCCGCACATGGATTTGTGCCAAAACGCGCTTTAAGCATGCTTATGCATCTTTTGGTTGACACGGCTGCAGTTTTCTGCGAAACCACACGATATGCATGCAAATGGTGCTTTTGGCAGAACGCACGTGTGGATTTCTACCAAACGACGTGAAAAGCATGCCAATGCTGCTCTTTTTAGCACCCGCACATGTATTTATGCCAAAACGCGTTTTAAGCATGCATATGCAACTTTTGGTAGACGCGGATGCAGTTTTCTGCAAAACCCCACGATATGCATGCAAATGGTGCTTTTGGCAGAACGCTCGTGTGGATTTCTACCAAACGACGTGAGAAGCCTACCAATGCTGCTCTTTTTAGAACCCGCACATGGATTTGAGCCAAAACGCGTTTTAACCACGCTTATGCATCTTTTGGTAGACGCAGATGCAGTTTTCTGCAAAACCACACGATATGCATGCAAATGGTGCTTTTGGCAGAACGCGCGTGTGGATTTCTACCAAACGACGTGAAAAGCATGCCAATGCTGCTCTTTTTAGAAGCCGCACATGGATTTCTGCCAAAACGCGTTTTAAACATGCATATGCATCTTTTGGTAGATGCGGATGCAGTTTTCTGCAAAACCACACGATATGCATGCAAATGGTGCTTTTGGCAGAACGCGCGTGTGGATTTCTACCAAACGACGTGAAAAGCATGCCAATGCTGCTCTTTTTAGAACCCGCACATGGATTTGTGCCGAAACGCGTTTTAAGCATGCATATGCATCTTTTGGTTGACGCGGATGCAGTTTTCTGCAAAACCACACGATATGCATGCAAATGGTGCTTTTGGCAGAACGCGCGTGTGGATTTCTACCAAACGACGTGAAAAGCATGCCAATGCTGCTCTTTTTAGAACCCGCACATGGATTTGTGCCAGAACGCGTTTTAAGCATGCATATGCATCTTTTGGTAGACGCGGATGCAGTTTTCTGCAAAACCACACGATATGCATGCAAATGGTGCTTTTGGCCGAACGCGCGTGTGGATTTCTACCAAACGACGTGAAAAGCATGCCAATGCTGCTCTTTTTAGAACCCGCACATGGATTTGTACCAGAACGCGTTTTGAGCAAGCACATGCACTTTTTTGGTAGACGCGGATGCAGTTTTCTGCAAAACCACACGATATGCATGCAAATGGTGCTTTTGGCAGAACGCGCGTGTGGATTTCTACCAAACGTCGTGAAAAGCATGCCAATGCTGCTCTTTTTAGCACCCGCACATGGATTTGTGCCAAAACGCGTTTTAAGCATGCACCTGCACCTTTTGGTAGACGCGGATGCAGTTTTCTGCAAAACCACACGATATGCATGCAAATGGTGCTTTTGGCGGAACGCGCGTGTGGATTTCTACCAAACGACGTGAAAAGCATGCCAATGCTGCTCTTTTTAGCACCCGCACATGGATTTGTGCGAAAACGCGTTTTAAGCATGCATATGCATCTTTTGGTAGACGCGGATGCAGTTTTCTGCAAAACCACACGATATGCATGCAAATGGTGCTTTTGGCAGAACGCGCGTGTGGATTTCTTCCAAACGACGTGAAAAGCATGCCAACGCTGCTCGTTTTAGAACCCGCACATGGATTTGTGCCAAAACGCGTTTTAACCACGCATATGCATCTTTTGGTAGACGCGGATGCAGTTTTCTGCAAAACCACACGATATGCATGCAAATGGTGCTTTTGGCAGAACGCGCCTGTGGATTTCTACCAAACCACGTGAAAAGCATGCCAACGCTGCTCTTTTTAGAACCCGCACATGGATTTGTGCCGAAACGCGTTTTAACCACGCATATGCATCTTTTGTTAGACGCGGATGCAGTTTTCTGCAAAACCACACGATATGCATGCAAATGACGCTTTTGGCAGAACGCGCGTGTGAATTTCTACCAAACGACGTGAAAAGCATGCCAATGCTGCTCTTTTTAGAACCCGCACAAGGATTTGTGCCAAAACGCGTTTTAAGCATGCATATGCAACTTTTGGTAGACGCGGATGCAGTTTTCTGCAAAACCACACGATATGCATGCAAATGGTGCTTTTGGCAGAACGCGCGTGTGGATTTCTACCAAAGGACGTGAAAAGCATGCCAATGCTGCTCATTTTAGCACCCGCACATGGATTTGTGCAGAAACGCGTTTTAAGCATGCATATGCATCGTTTGGTAGACGCGGATGCAGTTTTCTGCAAAACCACACGATTTGCATGGAAATGGTGCTTTTGGCCGAACGCGCGTGTGGATTTCTACCAAACGACGTGAAAAGCATGCCAATGCTGCTCTTTTTAGAACCCGCACATGGATTTGTACCAGAACGCGTTTTAAGCATGCATATGCATCTTTTGCTAGACGCGGATGCAGTTTTCTGCAAAACCACACGATATGCATGCAAATGGTGCTTTTTGCAGAACGCGCGTGTTGATTTCTACCAAACGACGTGAAAAGCATGCCAATGCTGCTCTTTTTAGAACCCGCACATGGATTTGTGCCAAAACGCGTTTGAAGCATGCATATGCAACTTTTCGTAGACGCGGATGCAGTTTTCTGCAAAACCACACGATATGCATGCAAATGGTGCTTTTGGCAGAACGCGCGTGTGGATTTCTACCAAACGACGTGAAAAGCATGCCGAGGCTGCTCTTTTTGCACCTGCACATGGATTTGTGCCAAAACGCGTTTTAAGCAAGCACATGCACTTTTTCGGTAGACGCGGATGCAGTTTTCTACAAAACCACACGATATGCATGCAAATGGTGCTTTTGGCAGAACGCGCGTGTGGATTTCTACAAAACGTCGTGAAAAGCATGCCAATGCTGCTCTTTTTAGCACCCGCACATGGATTTGTGCCAAAACGCGTTTTAAGCATGCACCTGCACCTTTTGGTAGACGCGGATGCAGTTTTCTGCAAAACCACACGATATGCATGCAAATGGTGCTTTTGGCAGAACGCGCGTGTGGATTTCTACCAAACGACGTGAAAAGCATGCCAATACTGCTCTTTTTAGCACCCGCACATGGATTTGTGCCAAAACGCGTTTTAACCACGCATATGCATCTTTTGGCAGAGGCGGATGCAGTTTTCTGCAAAACCACACGATATGCATGCAAATGGTGCATTTCGCAGAACGCGGGTGTGGATTTCTACCAAACGACGTGAAAAGCATGCCAATGCTGTTCATTTTAGCACCTGCACATGGATTTGTGCCGAAACGCGTTTTAAGCATGCATATGCATCTTTTGGTAGACGCGGATGCAGTTTTCTGCAAAACCACACGATATGCATGCAAATGGTGCTTTTGGCCGAACGCGCGTGTGGATTTCTACCAAACGACGTGAAAAGCATACCAATGCTGCTCTTATTAGAACCCGCACATGGATTTGTACCAGAACGCGTTTTAAGCATGCATATGCATCTTTTGGTAGACGCGGATGCAGGTTTCTGCAAAACCACACGATATGCATGCAAATGGTGCTTTTGGCAGAACGCGCGTGTGGATTTCTACCAAACGACGTGAAAAGCATGCCAATGCTGCTCTTTTTAGCACCCGCACATGGATTTGTGCCAAAACGCGTTTTAAGCGTGCCTATGCATCTTTTGCTAGACGCGGATGCAGTTTTCTGCAAAACCACACGATATGCATGCAAATGGTGCTTTTGGCAGAACGCGCGTGTGGATGTCTACCAAACGTCGTGAAAAGCATGCCAATGCTGCTCTTTTTAGCACCCGCACATGGATTTGTGCCAAAACGTGTTTTAAGCGTGCATATGCATCTTTTCCTAGACGCGGATGCAGTTTTCTGCAAAACCACACGATATGCATGCAAATGGTGCTTTTGGCAGAACGCGCGTGTGGATTTCTACCAAACGACGTGAAAAGCATGCCGATGCTGCTCTTTTTGCACCTGCACATGGATTTGTGCCAAAACGCGTTTTAAGCAAGCACATGCACTTTTTTGGTAGACGCGGATGCAGTTTTCTGCAAAACCACACGATATGCATGCAAATGGTGCTTTTGGCAGAACGCGCGTGTGGATTTCTACCAAACGACGTGAAAAGCATGCCAATGGTGCTTTTTTAGCACCCGCACATGGATTTGTGCCAAAACGCGTTTTGAGCAAGCACATGCACTTTTTGGTAGACGCGGATGCAGTTTTCTGCACAACTACATGATATGCATTCAAAGGGTGCTTTTGGCAGAACGCGCGCGTAGACTTCTACCACACGACGTGAAAAGCATGGCAATGCTGCTGTTTTAAGAACCCGCTCATGGATTTGTGCTAAAACGCGTTTTAAGCAGGCATATGCAACTTTTGGTAGACGCGGATGCAGTTTTCTGCAAAACCACACGATATGCAAGCAAATGGTGCTTTTGGCAGAACGCTCTTGTGGAGTTCTACCAAACGACGTGAAAAGCATGCCGATGCTGCTCTTTTAGCACCTGCACATGGATTTGTGCCAAAACGCGTTTTAAGCAAGCACATGCACTTTTTTGGTAGACGCGGATGCAGTTTTCTGCAAAACCACACGATATGCATGCAAATGGTGCTTTTGGCAGAACGCGCGTGTGGATTTCTACCAAACGTCGTGAAAAGCATGCCAATGCTGCTCTTTTTAGCGCCCGCACATGGATTTGTGCCAAAACGCGTTTTAAGCATGCACCTGCACCTTTTGGTAGACGCGGATGCAGTTTTCTGCAAAACCACACGATATGCATGCAAATGGTGCTTTTGGCGGAACGCGCGTGTGGATTTCTACCAAACGACGTGAAAAGCATGCCAATGCTGCTCTTTTTAGCACCCGCACATGGATTTGTGCCAAAACGCGTTTTAAGCATGCATATGCATCTTTTGGTAGACGCGGATGCAGTTTTCTGCAAAACCACACGATATGCATGCAAATGGTGCTTTTGGCAGAACGCGCGTGTGGATTTCTTCCAAACGACGTGAAAAGCATGCCAACGCTGCTCGTTTTAGAACCCGCACATGGATTTGTGCCAAAACGCGTTTTAACCACGCATATGCATCTTTTGGTAGACGCGGATGCAGTTTTCTGCAAAACCACACGATATGCATGCAAATGGTGCTTTTGGCAGAACGCGCCTGTGGATTTCTACCAAACCACGTGAAAAGCATGCCAACGCTGCTCTTTTTAGAACCCGCACATGGATTTGTGCCGAAACGCGTTTTAACCACGCATATGCATCTTTTGTTAGACGCGGATGCAGTTTTCTGCAAAACCACACGATATGCATGCAAATGGTGCTTTTGGCAGAACGCGCGTGTGAATTTCTACCAAACGACGTGAAAAGCATGCCAATGCTGCTCTTTTTAGAACCCGCACATGGATTTGTGCCAAAACGCGTTTTAAGCATGCATATGCAACTTTTGGTAGACGCGGATGCAGTTTTCTGCAAAACCACACGATATGCATGCAAATGGTGCTTTTGGCAGAACGCGCGTGTGGATTTCTACCAAAGGACGTGAAAAGCATGCCAATGCTGCTCATTTTAGCACCCGCACATGGATTTGTGCCGAAACGCGTTTTAAGCATGCATATGCATCGTTTGGTAGACGCGGATGCAGTTTTCTGCAAAACCACACGATTTGCATGGAAATGGTGCTTTTGGCCGAACGCGCGTGTGGATTTCTACCAAACGACGTGAAAAGCATGCCAATGCTGCTCTTTTTAGAACCCGCACATGGATTTGTACCAGAACGCGTTTTAAGCATGCATATGCATCTTTTGCTAGACGCGGATGCAGTTTTCTGCAAAACCACACGATATGCATGCAAATGGTGCTTTTTGCAGAACGCGCGTGTTGATTTCTACCAAACGACGTGAAAAGCATGCCAATGCTGCTCTTTTTAGAACCCGCACATGGATTTGTGCCAAAACGCGTTTGAAGCATGCATATGCAACTTTTGGTAGACGCGGATGCAGTTTTCTGCAAAACCACACGATATGCATGCAAATGGTGCTTTTGGCAGAACGCGCGTGTGGATTTCTACCAAACGACGTGAAAAGCATGCCGATGCTGCTCTTTTTGCACCTGCACATGTATTTGTGCCAAAACGCGTTTTAAGCAAGCACATGCACTTTTTTGGTAGACGCGGATGCAGTTTTCTGCAAAACCACACGATATGCATGCAAATGGTGCTTTTGGCAGAACGCGCGTGTGGATTTCTACAAAACGTCGTGAAAAGCATGCCAATGCTGCTCTTTTTAGCACCCGCACATGGATTTGTGCCAAAACGCGTTTTAAGCATGCACCTGCACCTTTTGGTAGACGCGGATGCAGTTTTCTGCAAAACCACACGATATGCATGCAAATGGTGCTTTTGGCAGAACGCGCGTGTGGATTTCTACCAAACGACGTGAAAAGCATGCCAATACTGCTCTTTTTAGCACCCGCACATGGATTTGTGCCAAAACGCGTTTTAACCACGCATATGCATCTTTTGGCAGAGGCGGATGCAGTTTTCTGCAAAACCACACGATATGCATGCAAATGGTGCTTTTCGCAGAACGCGGGTGTGGATTTCTACCAAACGACGTGAAAAGCATGCCAATGCTGTTCATTTTAGCACCTGCACATGGATTTGTGCCGAAACGCGTTTTAAGCATGCATATGCATCTTTTGGTAGACGCGGATGCAGTTTTCTGCAAAACCACACGATATGCATGCAAATGGTGCTTTTGGCCGAACGCGCGTGTGGATTTCTACCAAACGACGTGAAAAGCATACCAATGCTGCTCTTATTAGAACCCGCACATGGATTTGTACCAGAACGCGTTTTAAGCATGCATATGCATCTTTTGGTAGACGCGGATGCAGGTTTCTGCAAAACCACACGATATGCATGCAAATGGTGCTTTTGGCAGAACGCGCGTGTGGATTTCTACCAAACGACGTGAAAAGCATGCCAATGCTGCTCTTTTTAGCACCCGCACATGGATTTGTGCCAAAACGCGTTTTAAGCGTGCATATGCATCTTTTGCTAGACGCGGATGCAGTTTTCTGCAAAACCACACGATATGCATGGAAATGGTGCTTTTGGCAGAACGCGCGTGTGGATTTCTACCAAACGACGTGAAAAGCATGCCAATGCTGCTCTTTTTAGCACCCGCACATGGATTTGTGCCAAAACGCGTTTTAAGCGTGCATATGCATCTTTTCCTAGACGCGGATGCAGTTTTCTGCAAAACCACACGATATGCATGCAAATGGTGCTTTTGGCAGAACGCGCGTGTGGATTTCTACCAAACGACGTGAAAAGCATGCCGATGCTGCTCTTTTTGCACCTGCACATGGATTTGTGCCAAAACGCGTTTTAAGCAAGCACATGCACTTTTTTGGTAGACGCGGATGCAGTTTTCTGCAAAACCACACGATATGCATACAAATGGTGCTTTTGGCAGAACGCGCGTGTGGATTTCTACCAAACGACGTGAAAAGCATGCCAATGGTGCTTTTTTAGCACCCGCACATGGATTTGTGCCAAAACGCGTTTTGAGCATGCATATGCAACTTTTGGTAGAAGCGGATGCAGTTTTCTGCAAAACCACACGATATGCATGCAAATGGTGATTTTGGCAGAACGCGCGTGTGGATTTCTACGAAACGACGTGAAAAGCATGCCAATGCTGCTCTTTTTAGCACCCGCACATGGATTTTTTCCAAAACGCGTTTTAAGCATGCATATGCATTTTTTGGTAGACGCGGCTGCAGTTTTCTGCAAAACCACACGATATGCATGCAAATGGTGCTTTTGGCAGAACGGGCGTGTGGATTTCTACCAACCGACGTGAAAAGCATGCCAATGCTGCTCTGTTTAGAACCCGCACGTGGATTTGTGCCAAAACGCGTTTTAAGCATGCATATGCATCTTTTGGCAGACACGGATGCAGTTTTCTGCAAAACCACACGATATGCATGCAAATGGTGCTTTTGGCAGAACGCGCGTGTGGAGTTCTACCAAACGACGTGAAAAGCATGCCAATGCTGCTCTTTTTGGCACCCGCACATGGATTTGTGCCAAAACGCGTTTTAAGCATGCATATGCATCTTTTGGTAGACGCGGATGCAGTTTTCTGCAAAACCACAAGATATGCATGCAAATGGTGCTTTTGGCAGAACGCGCGTGTGGATTTCTACCAAACGACGTGAAAAGCATGCCAATGCTGCTCTTTTTAGAAGCCGCACATGGATTTGTGCCAAAACGCGCTTTAAGCATGCTTATGCATCTTTTGGTTGACACGGCTGCAGTTTTCTGCGAAACCACACGATATGCATGCAAATGGTGCTTTTGGCAGAACGCACGTGTGGATTTCTACCAAACGACGTGAAAAGCATGCCAATGCTGTTCTTTTTAGCACCCGCACAAGGATTTATGCCAAAACGCGTTTTAACCACGCATATGCATCTTTTGTTAGACGCGGATGCAGTTTTCTGCAAAACCACACGATATGCATGCAAATGGTGCTTTTGGCAGAACGCGCGTGTGAATTTCTACCAAACGACGTGAAAAGCATGCCAATGCTGCTCTTTTTAGAACCCGCACATGGATTTGTGCCAAAACGCGTTTTAAGCATGCATATGCAACTTTTGGTAGACGCGGATGCAGTTTTCTGCAAAACCACACGATATGCATGCAAATGGTGCTTTTGGCAGAACGCGCGTGTGGATTTCTACCAAAGGACGTGAAAAGCATGCCAATGCTGCTCATTTTAGCACCCGCACATGGATTTGTGCCGAAACGCGTTTTAAGCATGCATATGCATCGTTTGGTAGACGCGGATGCAGTTTTCTGCAAAACCACACGATTTGCATGGAAATGGTGCTTTTGGCCGAACGCGCGTGTGGATTTCTACCAAACGACGTGAAAAGCATGCCAATGCTGCTCTTTTTAGAACCCGCACATGGATTTGTACCAGAACGCGTTTTAAGCATGCATATGCATCTTTTGCTAGACGCGGATGCAGTTTTCTGCAAAACCACACGATATGCATGCAAATGGTGCTTTTTGCAGAACGCGCGTGTTGATTTCTACCAAACGACGTGAAAAGCATGCCAATGCTGCTCTTTTTAGAACCCGCACATGGATTTGTGCCAAAACGCGTTTGAAGCATGCATATGCAACTTTTGGTAGACGCGGATGCAGTTTTCTGCAAAACCACACGATATGCATGCAAATGGTGCTTTTGGCAGAACGCGCGTGTGGATTTCTACCAAACGACGTGAAAAGCATGCCGATGCTGCTCTTTTTGCACCTGCACATGTATTTGTGCCAAAACGCGTTTTAAGCAAGCACATGCACTTTTTTGGTAGACGCGGATGCAGTTTTCTGCAAAACCACACGATATGCATGCAAATGGTGCTTTTGGCAGAACGCGCGTGTGGATTTCTACAAAACGTCGTGAAAAGCATGCCAATGCTGCTCTTTTTAGCACCCGCACATGGATTTGTGCCAAAACGCGTTTTAAGCATGCACCTGCACCTTTTGGTAGACGCGGATGCAGTTTTATTTATTTATTTATTTATTTTATTTATTTCACAATACTGTCAATCCCGTTTGGGATTATTACAGGAGTGGGCATATGGTCATCAAAAAGTACAGTGTGAGCAAACACTGAGCAAACAAGGAGTTAGCATAGAAAAACATGGACGCTTTCATTTATAGAGTAACACACAGGTCTTCACACAGTTGCTCTTGCAGGAGAGAAAAAAAATAACTAAAACACTAAGTGGTGATTGCGATTTCTTCTTCTAAATGATTGGTAAATGTTTCTAGTGTGGGCTGGGCAGTAATAGCAGGGTTTAAGCAGTTCCACTCTCGCACAGCTCGCGGAAAGAATGAAAAGAAATAAGTGTTGTTGTTACAAAGAAATTCCTCTAGCGTGAAAGCGTGTTTATGCCGAGTCGGTCTAGTGAGCTTGTACTTTAGAAAAGTGGCGGGATCCAATTTCAGTGCACTGTGTAATACCAAGTATAGGAATTTCAATCGTTGAACCTTGGCTCGAATTTCTAGGGTAGCGAGGCCTGCGCGAGAAAGAAGTTCGGTTGGTGAATCTGTGCGTTTGAAACGGTTATAGATAAATCGGGCAGCTTTTCTTTGTATGCGTTCCAGCGTATGAATTTGGTTTTTGGAATGTGGAAACCATACTATGTTAGCGTATTCGAGTGCCGGTCTGATGAGGCTGACGTAAGCAAGCTGTTTTGTCTGGCTGGTGGAATGCGATAAGGTGCGTTTGAGGTAGAACAGTTTGTTCAAGGCTTTTTTAGCTACATACTGTATGTGCGCATTCCAGGTGAGGTCGGATGAGATGATTACGCCTAAGTATTTATACTGGGTGACGCTTTGTAGAATAGTGCCGCTGAAACCGTACGGGAACTGCAGAGTTGATTTTTTGTTTGTGACCGACATGCAGACAGTTTTATCAGAATTTATCACCATTTGCCAGTCTGCACACCACTGCACTACCTTATTTAGGGATTTGTTCAGTTTTGCTTGATCTTCGCGGTTACGCACAGTATGATAAAGAATGCAGTCGTCTGCAAAGAGGCGAATGGTGACGTCGACTTGGTTGGTTATGTCATCTATGTATAATAAGAACAGTAGTGGGGCCAGAACTGAGCCCTGGGGAACGCCGGACAAAACAGGGACAGCATCAGAAAGGTGATCATTGTATTCGACATATTGGGAGCGGTTTGACAGAAAGTCATTGATCCAACCAACAACAGGGCCGTTACCAAGTAGGCGGTTAAGTTTTTGAAGCAATTTAACATGGGAAACACGATCAAACGCTTTAGAGAAATCCATAAAGATTATGTCTACCTGTAGTTGTTCATTAATGTTTTGAGTTAAGTCGTGAAGGGTTTCAACGAGTTGGGTGACTGTTGATAAACCGTTTCGAAAACCGTGCTGGTTTGAATAGATTAAATTGTTTGCTTCCACGAATTCTGTTAAGTGTTTCAAGATTATGTGCTCTAGTATTTTGCAGCACGTGCATGTTAAAGAAATTGGCCGGTGGTTAGACAAGGAAGATGTGTCATCTGATTTTGGTATGGCAATTATTTTGGCAACCTTCCACTCTGCAGGAAGGCGGCTCTCACGGAGTGACTTTAAGAAAATTAAATGAAGAAACTTGCTTACTGGTTCTGCGTACCTTTTCAAGAAACTGTTCGGAATTTGATCTGGACCATCGCTTTTCTTTTCATCTAAATTCAACAAGAGAGATAATATGCCAGCCTGTGATATTTTTGGGGTGCCCAAAGTGCTTTCATGGCAGTGGCTAGGGTCGAAGTGGTTGAGGGAACCGTTATCGACGGTGAAAATGGATTGAAAGTACTTGTTAAACGCGTTAGCTTTTTGTTTACTTTCCTGAGCATTCATGGAGGGCACGTTAGAGCGCTTCACGCTTAGGTAGCGCCAGAATTTTTGAGGCGATTTCCTGATAAAGCTGTGTAGTGAATTATTCAAGAAACTGTTTTTGGCACTACGTACTTTACTTTTCAATGACGTCGTTAGCAGAGTTATTTCCGAGTCAGTTTTTTTACACATATGCGACTTTCTTCTTTTCCTAAGTCTCTTTATTTTGCGCTTCAAGTGGATTATATCACGACATATCCATGGACTGCGTTTTCTAGTTTTTCTTTGAACTCGTGGAACAAAGGCGTTTATACAATGCGTCACAATGGCTTTAAACTCGGTCCACACCACATCGATAGACGACTGCTGGTCAGAAATGAGGTCAAAAAAATTTTGATAATTGAAGGCAAGGTAGGTCATGATAGCTGCATCGTCTGCATCTTTGAATGAGAGCACTCGCTTTATAGGACCGAGCATTCGTACAGGACTTGGGAATTGTAAAGAACAAAATATTATCTTATGGTCAGATAATCCTTCAAGGGGTTCAACGTGAACAGTATTCTCAACGAAATGGTCACTAATAAACACAACATCTAAGAGTGAACTTGAGGTACCGACTACCCTGGTTGGGAAATCGACAATTTGTGTCAGGTTATATGCTAACTGTATATCTGATATGGTGTCAAGTGTAACATTTCCTGGTGTCATTGAGTTCCACCTTATGTCAGGCAAGTTAAAGTCTCCCGCCATTATTACTTTGCTGCCATAGGAGATGTGTTGTTGCATGTATTCTAAGAGAGATTCCAAGAATAGAGGCTCAGCATCAGGCGGCCGATAAACCGCACCAATATGGAAAACATCATCTTTCAGACGGACGGTGCACCAAAGAGCCTCGATGCCTGTAGCCTCGGGCATGACGCTGTAAGATATCCCTTGCCTAAACAGCAGTGCAACGCCCCCACCTCTTGTCTTTCTATCTTTGCGCACAATTGCATATTGTGGTGGCACAATTTCTTGGTTGAAAATATTCGAGTGAAGCCACGTCTCTGTGATGACGGCGATATCAGGCTGGTAAGCAAGTAGAACAGCTTCTAGTTCGTGGAATTTGTTCACCAGGCTGCGCGCGTTTACATTTATGATTGTAGCTGATTGCGGTTTTGAGCACTGCGCGTCCGCATGCTGATGTGTTCTTCGTTTTTTTTGCAGTCTACGATATCGTTTGAATCGTTGTCCCAGGCGAAAAGACGGCCATCAATGCGGACTTTGTCGTAGACTAGAAATACCTTTTCCTTGCGATCACGGTTTGCTTTAGTTTTTTGCCACAACTTCTTTCTTATTTCCCGGATAGGTCGTGAAAAATCTTCGCCTATTGAATAGCCGGACCCTTTTAGCCTAGAACATCGTTTTAGAATAGTCGCTTTGTCACGGTAATCAAGCAACTTCAGAATTATCGGTCTTTTATCGTCTTCGTTGTTCTGCTTTCGGTTTCCCAGGCGATGGATTCTTTCAATGGCTGGGGTATTAAAGTCTAGCACTTCCCCGAAAACTTTCTTAGAAACTGTTTCGTGCAGAATTTCTGGGGTTTCGCCTTGTTCCTCTTTTACGCCATAAATTATGAGGTTAGACCGCCGACTTCTATTTTCTAGTTCATCGATTTTCTTTCGCGTGGAGACAAGGTCACCTTCAAGATCGCTTATCCTTTTCAGACAGTCGGAAACCTGTTTTTCAAGCCTTGTGATTTTTTCTAGCTTTTTATCAATGGCTTCTAACTTTGTCATAGTTTCAGCCTTGCCCATTTTAATTTCCTGTATGTCCTCATATATCAGTTTTAGCTGATCTGCCACAGAGGGACCGGGGTTTGTCTCGATGTCACCACTAAGCAGGAGCAATGACCCCACATAGGTACTTATGCTACTAAACATTTCAATCAATGAGTGAATGGACCGTGGGCACGGCAGCAACAGCAAGAAAACGTTGTCACTGCGGTATGATTTTCCGCAGTATTTTCTCACCTGAATGAACAAGAGAAATGGGTTTGAGCACTTCATCTTGGCGTTGCCGCCGTGCCCACTGCCAGCCGATCGCCAAGAAGCTCCTTTTATACGGAAGGGTCTCGATGACGTTTGGCCTGCCGGTTCCGTGAAAGGCATGGTCACGCAGCGAGGAACGTCGTTATCGGCGTGGACGAGTAGGGGCAGATGCGTCGCCGACAGCAGTATCGGCGTGCAGTAGGCCAGGGTGGAGGGTTGGTGCGCATGGCATCCCGGAACAAGAGCTGTCGTCATGGGCAGCAAGCCGAGCATTCCCTGAATGAACAAGAGAAATGGGTTTGAGCACTTCATCTTGGCGTTGCCGCCGTGCCCACTGCCAGCCGATCGCCAAGAAGCTCCTTTTATACGGAAGGGTCTCGATGACGTTTGGCCTGCCGGTTCCGTGAAAGGCATGGTCACGCAGCGAGGAACGTCGTTATCGGCGTGGACGAGTAGGGGCAGATGCGTCGCCGACAGCAGTATCGGCGTGCAGTAGGCCAGGGTGGAGGGTTGGTGCGCATGGCATCCCGGAACAAGAGCTGTCGTCATGGGCAGCAAGCCGAGCATTCCCTGAATGAACAAGAGAAATGGGTTTGAGCACTTCATCTTGGCGTTGCCGCCGTGCCCACTCTGCAAAACCACACGATATTGCGAAACCACACGATCTGCGAAACCACACGATTTCTGCAAAACCACACGATATGCATGCAAATGGTGCTTTTGGCAGAACGCGCGTGTGGATTTCTACCAAACGACGTGAAAAGCATGCCAATACTGCTCTTTTTAGCACCCGCACATGGATTTGTGCCAAAACGCGTTTTAAGCAAGCACATGCACTTTTTGGTAGACACGGATGCAGTTTTCTGCAAAACCACACGATATGCATGCAAATGGTGCTTTTCGCAGAACGCGGGTGTGGATTTCTACCAAACGACGTGAAAAGCATGCCAATGCTGTTCATTTTAGCACCTGCACATGGATTTGTGCCGAAACGCGTTTTAAGCATGCATATGCATCTTTTGGTAGACGCGGATGCAGTTTTCTGCAAAACCACACGATATGCATGCAAATGGTGCTTTTGGCCGAACGCGCGTGTGGATTTCTACCAAACGACGTGAAAAGCATACCAATGCTGCTCTTATTAGAACCCGCACATGGATTTGTACCAGAACGCGTTTTAAGCATGCATATGCATCTTTTGGTAGACGCGGATGCAGGTTTCTGCAAAACCACACGATATGCATGCAAATGGTGCTTTTGGCAGAACGCGCGTGTGGATTTCTACCAAACGACGTGAAAAGCATGCCAATGCTGCTCTTTTTAGCACCCGCACATGGATTTGTGCCAAAACGCGTTTTAAGCGTGCATATGCATCTTTTGCTAGACGCGGATGCAGTTTTCTGCAAAACCACACGATATGCATGGAAATGGTGCTTTTGGCAGAACGCGCGTGTGGATTTCTACCAAACGACGTGAAAAGCATGCCAATGCTGCTCTTTTTAGCACCCGCACATGGATTTGTGCCAAAACGCGTTTTAAGCGTGCATATGCATCTTTTCCTAGACGCGGATGCAGTTTTCTGCAAAACCACACGATATGCATGCAAATGGTGCTTTTGGCAGAACGCGCGTGTGGATTTCTACCAAACGACGTGAAAAGCATGCCGATGCTGCTCGTTTTGCACCTGCACATGGATTTGTGCCAAAACGCGTTTTAAGCAAGCACATGCACTTTTTTGGTAGACGCGGATGCAGTTTTCTGCAAAACCACACGATATGCATACAAATGGTGCTTTTGGCAGAACGCGCGTGTGGATTTCTACCAAACGACGTGAAAAGCATGCCAATGGTGCTTTTTTAGCACCCGCACATGGATTTGTGCCAAAACGCGTTTTGAGCATGCATATGCAACTTTTGGTAGAAGCGGATGCAGTTTTCTGCAAAACCACACGATATGCATGCAAATGGTGATTTTGGCAGAACGCGCGTGTGGATTTCTACGAAACGACGTGAAAAGCATGCCAATGCTGCTCTTTTTAGCACCCGCACATGGATTTTTTCCAAAACGCGTTTTAAGCATGCATATGCATTTTTTGGTAGACGCGGCTGCAGTTTTCTGCAAAACCACACGATATGCATGCAAATGGTGCTTTTGGCAGAACGGGCGTGTGGATTTCTACCAACCGACGTGAAAAGCATGCCAATGCTGCTCTGTTTAGAACCCGCACGTGGATTTGTGCCAAAACGCGTTTTAAGCATGCATATGCATCTTTTGGCAGACACGGATGCAGTTTTCTGCAAAACCACACGATATGCATGCAAATGGTGCTTTTGGCAGAACGCGCGTGTGGAGTTCTACCAAACGACGTGAAAAGCATGCCAATGCTGCTCTTTTTGGCACCCGCACATGGATTTGTGCCAAAACGCGTTTTAAGCATGCATATGCATCTTTTGGTAGACGCGGATGCAGTTTTCTGCAAAACCACACGATATGCATGCAAATGGTGCTTTTGGCAGAACGCGCGTGTGGATTTCTACCAAACGACGTGAAAAGCATGCCAATGCTGCTCTTTTTAGAAGCCGCACATGGATTTGTGCCAAAACGCGCTTTAAGCATGCTTATGCATCTTTTGGTTGACACGGCTGCAGTTTTCTGCGAAACCACACGATATGCATGCAAATGGTGCTTTTGGCAGAACGCACGTGTGGATTTCTACCAAACGACGTGAAAAGCATGCCAATGCTGTTCTTTTTAGCACCCGCACATGGATTTATGCCAAAACGCGTTTTAAGCATGCATATGCAACTTTTGGTAGACGCGGATGCAGTTTTCTGCAAAACCCCACGATATGCATGCAAATGGTGCTTTTGGCAGAACGCTCGTGTGGATTTCTACCAAACGACGTGAGAAGCATACCAATGCTGCTCTTTTTAGAACCCGCACATGGATTTGAGCCAAAACGCGTTTTAACCACGCTTATGCATCTTTTGGTAGACGCAGATGCAGTTTTCTGCAAAACCACACGATATGCATGCAAATGGTGCTTTTGGCAGAACGCGCGTGTGGATTTCTACCAAACGACGTGAAAAGCATGCCAATGCTGCTCTTTTTAGAAGCCGCACATGGATTTCTGCCAAAACGCGTTTTAAACATGCATATACATCTTTTGGTTGATGCGGATGCAGTGTTCTGCAAAACCACACGATATGCATGCAAATGGTGCTTTTGGCAGAACGCGCGTGTGGATTTCTACCAAACGACGTGAAAAGCATGCCAATGCTGCTCTTTTTAGAACCCGCACATGGATTTGTGCCAAAACGCGTTTTAAGCATGCATATGCAACTTTTGGTAGACGCGGATGCAGTTTTCTGCAAAACCACACGATATTCATGCAAATGGTGCTTTTGGCAGAACGCGCGTGTGGATTTCTACCAAACGACGTGAAAAGCATGCCAATGCTGCTCTTTTTAGAACCCGCACATGGATTTGTGCCAAAACGCGTTTTAAGCAAGCATATGCAACTTTTGGTAGACGCGGATGCAGTTTTCTGCAAAACCACACGATATGCATGCAAATGGTGCTTTTGGCAGAACGCGCGTGTGGATTTCTACCAAACGACGTAAAAAGCATGCCAATGCTGCTCTTTTTAGAACCCGCACATGGATTTGTGCCAAAACGCGTTTTAACCACGCTTATGCATCTTTTGGTAGACGCGGATGCAGTTTTCTGCAAAACCACACGATATGCATGCAAATGGTGCTTTTGGCAGAACGCGCGTGTGGATTTCTACCAAACGACGTGAAAAGTATGCCGATGCTGCTCTTTTTAGCACCCGCACATGGATTTATGCCAAAACGCGTTTTAAGCATGCATATGCATCTTTTGGTAGACGCGGATGCAGTTTTCTGCAAAACCACACGATATACATGGAAATGGTGCTTTTGGCAGAACGCGCGTGTGGATTTCTACCAAACGACGTGAAAAGCATGCCAATGCTGCTCTTTTTAGAACCCGCACATGGATTTGTGCCAAAACGCGTTTTAACCACGCTTATGCATCTTTTGGTAGACGCGGATGCAGTTTTCTGCAAAACCACACGATATGCATGCAAATGGTGCTTTTGGGAGAACGCGGGTGTGGATTTCTACCAAACGACGTGAAAAGCATGCCAATGCTGCTCTTTTTAGAAGCCGCACATGGATTTGTGCCAAAACGCGCTTTAAGCATGCTTATGCATCTTTTGGTTGACACGGCTGCAGTTTTCTGCGAAACCACACGATATGCATGCAAATGGTGCTTTTGGCGGAAGGCACGTGTGGATTTCTACCAAACGACGTGAAAAGCATGCCAATGCTGCTCTTTTTAGCACCCACACATGGATTTATGCCAAAACGCGTTTTAAGCATGCATATGCAACTTTTGGTAGACGCGGATGCAGTTTTCTGCGAAACCCCACGATATGCATGCAAATGGTGCTTTTGGCAGAACGCTCGTGTGGATTTCTACCAAACGACGTGAGAAGCATACCAATGCTGCTCTTTTTAAAACCCGCACATGGATTTGAGCCAAAACGCGTTTTAACCACGCTTATGCATCTTTTGGTAGACGCAGATGCAGTTTTCTGCAAAACCACACGATATGCATGCAAATGGTGCTTTTGGCAGAACGCGCGTGTGGATTTCTACCAAACGACGTGAAAAGCATGCCAATGCTGTTCTTTTTAGAAGCCGCACATGGATTTCTGCCAAAACGCGTTTTAAACATGCATATGCATCTTTTGGTAGATGCGGATGCAGTTTTCTGCAAAACCAGACGATATGCATGCAAATGGTGCTTTTGGCAGAACGCGCGTGTGGATTTCTACCAAACGACGTGAAAAGCATGCCAATGCTGCTCTTTTTAGAACCCGCACATGGATTTGTGCCGAAACGCGTTTTAAGCATGCATATGCATCTTTTGGTTGACGCGGATGCAGTTTTCTGCAAAACCACACGATATGCATGCAAATGGTGCTTTTGGCAGAACGCGCCTGTGGATTTCTACCAAACGACGTGAAAAGCATGCCAATGCTGCTCTTTTTAGAACCCGCACATGGATTTGTGCCAGAACGCGTTTTAAGCATGCATATGCATCTTTTGGTAGACGCGGATGCAGTTTTCTGCAAAACCACACGAAATGCATGCAAATGGTGCTTTTGGCCGAACGCGCGTGTGGATTTCTACCAAACGACGTGAAAAGCATGCCAATGCTGCTCTTTTTAGAACCCGCACATGGATTTGTACCAGAACGCGTTTTGAGCAAGCAAATGCACTTTTTTGGTAGACGCGGATGCAGTTTTCTGCAAAACCACACGATATGCATGCAAATGGTGCTTTTGGCAGAACGCGCGTGTGGATTTCTACCAAACGTCGTGAAAAGCATGCCAATACTGCTCTTTTTAGCACCCGCAAATGGATTTGTGCCAAAACGCGTTTTAAGCATGCACCTGCACCTTTTGGTAGACGCGGATGCAGTTTTCTGCAAAACCACACGATATGCATGCAAATGGTGCTTTTGGCGGAACGCGCGTGTGGATTTCTACCAAACGACGTGAAAAGCATGCCAATGCTGCTCTTTTTAGCACCCGCACATGGATTTGTGCCAAAACGCGTTTTAAGCATGCATATGCATCTTTTGGTAGACGCGGATGCAGTTTTCTGCAAAACCACACGATATGCATGCAAATGGTGCTTTTGGCAGAACGCGCGTGTGGATTTCTTCCAAACGACGTGAAAAGCATGCCAACGCTGCTCGTTTTAGAACCCGCACATGGATTTGTGCCAAAACGCGTTTTAACCACGCATATGCATCTTTTGGTAGACGCGGATGCAGTTTTCTGCAAAACCACACGATATGCATGCAAATGGTGCTTTTGGCAGAACGCGCCTGTGGATTTCTACCAAACCACGTGAAAAGCATGCCAACGCTGCTCTTTTTAGAACCCGCACATGGATTTGTGCCAAAACGCGTTTTAACCACGCATATGCATCTTTTGTTAGACGCGGATGCAGTTTTCTGCAAAACCACACGATATGCATGCAAATGGTGCTTTTGGCAGAACGCGCGTGTGAATTTCTACGAAACGACGTGAAAAGCATGCCAATGCTGCTCTTTTTAGAACCCGCACATGGATTTGTGCCAAAACGCGTTTTAAGCATGCATATGCAACTTTTGGTAGACGCGGATGCAGTTTTCTGCAAAACCACACGATATGCATGCAAATGGTGCTTTTGGCAGAACGCGCGTGTGGATTTCTACCAAAGGACGTGAAAAGCATGCCAATGCTGCTCATTTTAGCACCCGCACATGGATTTGTGCCGAAACGCGTTTTAAGCATGCATATGCATCGTTTGGTAGACGCGGATGCAGTTTTCTGCAAAACCACACGATATGCATGGAAATGGTGCTTTTGGCCGAACGCGCGTGTGGATTTCTACCAAACGACGTGAAAAGCATGCCAATGCTGCTCTTTTTAGAACCCGCACATGGATTTGTACCAGAACGCGTTTTAAGCATGCATATGCATCTTTTGCTAGACGCGGATGCAGTTTTCTGCAAAACCACACGATATGCATGCAAATGGTGCTTTTTGCAGAACGCGCGTGTTGATTTCTACCAAACGACGTGAAAAGCATGCCAATGCTGCTCTTTTTAGAACCCGCACATGGATTTGTGCCAAAACGCGTTTGAAGCATGCATATGCAACTTTTGGTAGACGCGGATGCAGTTTTCTGCAAAACCACACGATATGCATGCAAATGGTGCTTTTGGCAGAACGCGCGTGTGGATTTCTACCAAACGACGTGAAAAGCATGCCGATGCTGCTCTTTTTGCACCTGCACATGAATTTGTGCCAAAACGCGTTTTAAGCAAGCACATGCACTTTTTTGGTAGACGCGGATGCAGTTTTCTGCAAAACCACACGATATGCATGCAAATGGTGCTTTTGGCAGAACGCGCTTGTGGATTTCTACAAAACGTCGTGAAAAGCATGCCAATGCTGCTCTTTTTAGCACCCGCACATGGATTTGTGCCAAAACGCGTTTTAAGCATGCACCTGCACCTTTTGGTAGACGCGGATGCAGTTTTCTGCAAAACCACACGATATGCATGCAAATGGTGCTTTTGGCAGAACGCGCGTGTGGATTTCTACCAAACGACGTGAAAAGCATGCCAACACTGCTCTTTTTAGCACCCGCACATGGATTTGTGCCAAAACGCGTTTTAACCACGCATATGCATCTTTTGGCAGAGGCGGATGCAGTTTTCTGCAAAACCACACGATATGCATGCAAATGGTGCTTTTCGCAGGACGCGGGTGTGGATTTCTACCAAACGACGTGAAAAGCATGCCAATGCTGTTCATTTTAGCACCTGCACATGGATTTGTGCCGAAACGCGTTTTAAGCATGCATATGCATCTTTTGGTAGACGCGGATGCAGTTTTCTGCAAAACCACACGATATGCATGCAAATGGTGCTTTTGGCAGAACGCGCGTGTGGATTTCTACCAAACGACGTGAAAAGCATGCCAATGCTGCTCTTTTTAGCACCCGCACATGGATTTGTGCCAAAACGCGTTTTAAGCGTGCATATGCATCTTTTCCTAGACGCGGATGCAGTTTTCTGCAAAACCACACGATATGCATGCAAATGGTGCTTTTGGCAGAACGCGCGTGTGGATTTCTACCAAACGACGTGAAAAGCATGCCGATGCTGCTCTTTTTGCACCTGCACATGGATTTGTGCCAAAACGCGTTTTAAGCAAGCACATGCACTTTTTTGGTAGACGCGGATGCAGTTTTCTGCAAAACCACACGATATGCATGCAAATGGTGCTTTTGGCAGAACGCGCGTGTGGATTTCTACCAAACGACGTGAAAAGCATGCCAATGGTGCTTTTTTAGCACCCGCACATGGATTTGTGCCAAAACGCGTTTTGAGCAAGCACATGCACTTTTTGGTAGACGCGGATGCAGTTTTCTGCACAACTACACGATATGCATTCAAAGGGTGCTTTTGGCAGAACGCGCGCGTAGACTTCTACCACACGACGTGAAAAGCATGGCAATGCTGCTCTTTTTAGAACCCGCTCATGTATTTGTGCGAAAACGCGTTTTAAGCAGGCATATGCAACTTTTGGTAGACGCGGATGCAGTTTTCTGCAAAACCACACGATATGCAAGCAAATGGTGCTTTTGGCAGAACGCTCGTGTGGAGTTCTACCAAACGACGTGAAAAGCATGCCGATGCTGCTCTTTTTAGCACCTGCACATGGATTTGTGCCAAAACGCGTTTTAAGCAAGCACATGCACTTTTTTGGTAGACGCGGATGCAGTTTTCTGCAAAACCACACGATATGCATGCAAATGGTGCTTTTGGCAGAACGCGCGTGTGGATTTCTACCAAACGACGTGAAAAGCATGCCAATGCTGCTTTTTTTAGCACCCGCACATGGATTTGTGCCAAAACGCGTTTTAAGCATGCATATGCATCTTTTGGTAGACGCGGATGCAGTTTTCTGCAAAACCACACGATATGCATGCAAATGGTGCTTTTGGAAGAACACGCGTTTGGATTTCTACCAAACGACGTGAAAAGCATGCCAATGCTGCTCTTTTTAGAAGCCGCACATGGATTTGTGCCAAAACGCGTTTTAAGCATGCATATGCAAGTTTTGGTAGACGCGGATGCAGTTTTCTGCAAACCCACACGATATGCATGCAAATGGGGCTTTTGGCAGCACGCGCGTGTGGATTTCTACCAAACGACGTGAAAAGCATGCCAATGCTGCTCTTTTTAGAAGCCGCACATGGATTTGTGCCAAAACGCGTTTTAAGCATGCATATGCAAGTTTTGGTAGACGCGGATGCAGTTTTCTGCAAAACCACACGATATGCATGCCAATGGGGCTTTTGGCAGCACGCGCGTGTGGATTTCTACCAAACGACGTGAAAAGCATGCCAATGCTGCTCTTTTTAGAACCCGCTCATGGATTTGTGCCAAAACGCGTTTTAAGCTTTTTGTAGACGCGGATGCAGTTTTCTGCAAAACCACACGATATGCATGCAAATGGTGCTTTTGGCAGAACGCCCGTGTGGATTTCTACCAAACGACGTGAAAAGCATGCCAGTGCTGCTCTTTTTAGCACCCGCACAAGGACTTTTGCCAAAACGCGTTTTAAGCATGCATATGCATCTTTTGGTAGACGCGGCTGTTGTTTTCTGCAAAACTACACGATATGCTTGCAAATGGTGCTTGTGGCAGAACGCGCGTGTGGATTTCTACCAAATGACGTCAAAAGCATGCCAATGCTGCTCTTTTTAGAACCCGCACATGGATTTGTGCCAAAACGCGTTTTAAGCTTGCATATGCAAGTTTTGGTAGACGCGGATGCAGTTTTCTGCAAAACCACACGATATGCATGCAAATGGTGCTTTTGGCAGAACGCGCGTGTGGATTTCTACCAAACGACGTGAAAAGTATGCCGATGCTGCTCTTTTTAGCACCTGCACATGGATTTGTGCCAAAACGCGTTTTAAGCAAGCACATGCACTTTTTGGTAGACGCGGACGCAGTTTTCTACAAAACCACAAGATATGCATGCAAATGGTGCTTTTGGCAGAACGCGCGTGTGGAGTTCTACCAAACGACGTGAAAAGCATGCCAATGCTGCTCTTTTTAGCACCCGCACATGGATTTGTGCCAAAACGCGTTTTAAGCATGCATATGCAACTTTTGGTAGACACGGATGCAGTTTTCTGCAAAACCACACGATATGCATGCAAATGGTGCTTTTTGCAGAACGCGCGCGTGGATTTCTACCAAACGACGTGAAAAGCATGCCAATGCTGCTCTTTTTAGAACCCGCACATGGATTTGTGCCAAAACGCGTTTTAAGCATGCATATGCATCTTTTGGTAGACGCGGATGCAGTTTTCTGCAAAACCCCACGATATGCATGCAAATGGTGCTTTTGGCAGAACGCGCGTGTGGATTTCTACCAAACGACGTGAGAAGCATACCAATGCTGCTCTTTTTAGCACCCGCACATGGATTTGTGCCAAAACGCGTTTTAAGCATGCATATGCAACATTTGGTAGACGCGGATGCAGTTTTCTGCAAAACCACACGATATGCATGCAAATGGTGCTTTTGGCAGAACGCGCGTGTGGATTTCTACCAAACGACGTGAAAAGTATGCCGATGCTGCTCTTTTTAGCACCTGCACATGGATTTGTGCCAAAACGCGTTTTAAGCAAGCACATGCACTTTTTGGTGGACGCGGACGCAGTTTTCTGCAAAACCACAAGATATGCATGCAAATGGTGCTTTTGGCAGAACGCGCGTGTGGATTTCTACCAAACGACGTGAAAAGCATGCCAATGCTGCTCTTTTTAGAACCCGCACATGGATTTGTGCCAAAACGCGTTTTAACCACGCTCATGCATCTTTTGGTAGACGCGGATGCAGTTTTCTGCAAAACCACACGATATGCATGCAAATTACACGATATGCATTCAAAGGGTGCTTTTGGCAGAACGCGCGCGTGGATTTCTACCACACGACGTGAAAAGCATGCCAATGCTGCTCTTTTTAGAACCCGCTCATGGATTTGTGCCAAAACGCGTTTTAAGCAAGCACATGCACTTTTTGATAGATGCGGATGCAGTTTTCTGCAAAACCACACGATATGCATGCAAATGGTGCTTTTGGCAGAACGCGCGTGTGGATTTCTACCAAACGACGTGAAAAGCATGCCGATGCTGCTCTGTTTAGAACCCGCACATGGATTTGTGCCAAAACGTGTTTTAAGCATGCATATGCAACTTTTGGTAGACGCGGATGCAGTTTTCTGCAAAACCACACGATATGCATGCAAATGGTGCTTTTGGCAGAACGCGCGTGTGGATTTCTACCAAACGTCGTGAAAAGCATGCCAATGCTGCTCTTTTTAGCACCCGCACATGGATTTGTGCCAAAACGCGTTTTAAGCATGCATATGCATCTTTTGGTAGACGCGGCTGCAGTTTTCTGCAAAACCACACGATATGCTTGGAAATGGTGCTTTTGGCAGAACGGGCGTGTGGATTTCTACCAACCGACGTGAAAAGCATGCCAATGCTGCTCTGTTTAGAACCCGCACGTGGATTTGTGCCAAAACGCGTTTTAAGCATGCATATGCATCTTTTGGCAGACACGGATGCAGTTTCCTGCAAAACCACACGATATTCATGCAAATGGTGCTTTTGGCAGAACGCGCGTGTGGAGTTCTACCAAACGACGTGAAAAGCATGCCAATGCTGCTCTTTTTGGCACCCGCACATGGATTTGTGCCAAAACGCGTTTTAAGCATGCATATGCATCTTTTGGTAGACGCGGATGCAGTTTTCTGCAAAACCACACGATATGCTTGCAAATGGTGCTTTTGGCAGAACGCGCGTGTGGAGTTCTACCAAACGACGTGAAAAGCATGCCGATGCTGCTCTTTTTAGCACCTGCACATGGATTTGTGCCAAAACGCGTTTTAAGCAAGCACATGCACTTTTTGATAGATGCGGATGCAGTTTTCTGCAAAACCACACGATATGCATTCAAAGGGTGCTTTTGGCAGAACGCGCGCGTGGATTTCTACCACACGACGTGAAAAGCATGCCAATGCTGCTCTTCTTAGAACCCGCTCATGGATTTGTGCCAAAAGGCGTTTTAAGCAGGCATATGCAACTTTTGGTAGAGGCGGATGCAGTTTTCTGCAAAACCACACGATATGCATGCAAATGGTGCTTTTGGCAGAACGCGCGTGTGGATTTCTATGAAACGACGTGAAAAGCATGCCAATGCTGCTCTTTTTAGTACCCGCACATGGATTTTTTCCAAAACGCGTTTTAAGCATGCATATGCATTTTTTGGTAGACGCGGCTGCAGTTTTCTGCAAAACCACACGATATGCATGCAAATGGTGCTTTTGGCAGAACGGGCGTGTGGATTTCTACCAACCGACGTGAAAAGCATGCCAATGCTGCTCTGTTTAGAACCCGCACGTGGATTTGTGCCAAAACGCGTTTTAAGCATGCATATGCATCTTTTGGCAGACACGGATGCAGTTTTCTGCAAAACCACACGATATGCATGCAAATGGTGCTTTTGGCAGAACGCGCGTGTGGAGTTCTACCAAACGACGTGAAAAGCATGCCAATGCTGCTCTTTTTGGCACCCGCACATGGATTTGTGCCAAAACGCGTTTTAAGCATGCATATGCATCTTTTGGTAGACGCGGATGCAGTTTCTGCAAAACCACACGATATGCATGCAAATGGTGCTTTTGGCAGAACGCGCGTGTGGATTTCTACCAAACGACGTGAAAAGCATGCCAATGCTGCTCTTTTTAGAAGCCGCACATGGATTTGCGCCAAAACGCGCTTTAAGCATGCTTATGCATCTTTTGGTTGACACGGCTGCAGTTTTCTGCGAAACCACACGATATGCATGCAAATGGTGCTTTTGCAGAACGCACGTGTGGATTTCTACCAAACGACGTGAAAAGCATGCCAATGCTGTTCTTTTTAGCACCCGCACATGGATTTATGCCAAAACGCGTTTTAAGCATGCATATGCAACTTTTGGTAGACGCGGATGCAGTTTTCTGCAAAACCCCACGATATGCATGCAAATGGTGCTTTTGGCAGAACGCTCGTGTGGATTTCTACCAAACGACGTGAGAAGCATACCAATGCTGCTCTTTTTAGAACCCGCACATGGATTTGAGCCAAAACGCGTTTTAACCACGCTTATGCATCTTTTGGTAGACGCAGATGCAGTTTTCTGCAAAACCACACGATATGCATGCAAATGGTGCTTTTGGCAGAACGCGCGTGTGGATTTCTACCAAACGACGTGAAAAGCATGCCAATGCTGCTCTTTTTAGAAGCCGCACATGGATTTCTGCCAAAACGCGTTTTAAACATGCATATACATCTTTTGGTAGATGCGGATGCAGTTTTCTGCAAAACCACACGATATGCATGCAAATGGTGCTTTTGGCAGAACGCGCGTGTGGATTTCTACCAAACGACGTGAAAAGCATGCCAATGCTGCTCTTTTTAGAACCCGCACATGGATTTGTGCCAAAACGCGTTTTAAGCATGCATATGCAACTTTTGGTAGACGCGGATGCAGTTTTCTGCAAAACCACACGATATGCATGCAAATGGTGCTTTTGGCAGAACGCGCGTGTGGATTTCTACCAAACGACGTAAAAAGCATGCCAATGCTGCTCTTTTTAGAACCCGCACATGGATTTGTGCCAAAACGCGTTTTAACCACGCTTATGCATGTTTTGGTAGACGCGGATGCAGTTTTCTGCAAAACCACACGATATGCATGCAAATGGTGCTTTTGGCAGAACGCGCGTGTGGATTTCTACCAAACGACGTGAAAAGCATGCCAATGCTGCTCTTTTTAGAAGCCGCACATGGATTTGTGCCAAAACGCGTTTTAACCACGCTTATGCATCTTTTGGTAGACGCGAATGCAGTTTTCTGCAAAACCACACGATATGCATGCAAATGGTGCTTTTGGCAGAACGCGCGTGTGGATTTCTACCAAACGACGTGAAAAGCATGCCAATGCTGCTCTTTTTAGTAGCCGCACATGGATTTGTGCCAGAACGCGTTTTAAGCATGCATATGCATCTTTTGGTAGACGCGGATGCAGTTTTCTGCAAAACCACACGATATGCATGCAAATGGTGCTTTTGGCAGAACGCGCGTGTGGATTTCTACCAAACGACGTGAAAAGCATGCCAATGCTGCTCTTTTTAGCACCCGCACATGGATTTGTGCGAAAACGCGTTTTAAGCAAGCACATGCACTTTTTGGTAGACGCGGACGCAGTTTTCTGCAAAACCACACGATATGCATCCAAATGGTGCTTTTGGCAGAACACGCGTGTGGATTTCTTCCAAACGACGTGAAAAGCATGCCAATGCTGCTCTTTTTAGAACCCGCACATGGATTTGTGCCAAAACGCGTTTTAAGCATGCATATGCATCTTTTGGTAGACGCGGATGCAGGTTTCTGCAAAACCACACGATATGCATGCAAATGGTGCTTTTGGCAGAACGCGCGTGTGGATTTCTACCAAACGACGTGAAAAGCATGCCAATGCTGCTCTTTTTAGCACCCGCACATGGATTTGTGCCAAAACGCGTTTTAAGCGTGCATATGCATCTTTTGCTAGACGCGGATGCAGTTTTCTGCAAAACCACACGATATGCATGCAAATGGTGCTTTTGGCAGAACGCGCGTGTGGATTTCTACCAAACGACGTGAAAAGCATGCCAATGCTGCTCTTTTTAGAACCCGCACATGGATTTGTGCCAAAACGCGTTTGTAGCATGCATATGCAACTTTTGGTAGACGCGGATGCAGTTTTCTGCAAAACCACACGATATGCATGCAAATGGTGCTTTTGGCAGAACGCGCGTGTGGATTTCTACCAAACGACGTGAAAAGCATGCCAATGCTGTTCTTTTTGGAAGCCGCACATGGATTTCTGCCAAAACGCGTTTTAAACATGCATATGCATCTTTTGGTAGATGCGGATGCAGTTTTCTGCAAAACCACACGATATGCATGCAAATGGTGCTTTTGGCCGAACGCGCGTGTGGATTTCTACCAAACGACGTGAAAAGCATGCCAATGCTGCTCTTTTTAGAACCCGCACATGGATTTGTACCAGAACGCGTTTTGAGCAAGCACATGCACTTTTTTGGTAGACGCGGATGCAGTTTTCTGCAAAACCACACGATATGCATGCAAATGGTGCTTTTGGCAGAACGCGCGTGTGGATTTCTACCAAACGTCGTGAAAAGCATGCCAATACTGCTCTTTTTAGCACCCGCACATGGATTTCTGCCAAAACGCGTTTTAAGCATGCACCTGCACCTTTTGGTAGACGCGGATGCAGTTTTCTGCAAAACCACACGATATGCATGCAAATGGTGCTTTTGGCGGAACGCGCGTGTGGATTTCTACCAAACGACGTGAAAAGCATGCCAATGCTGCTCTTTTTAGCACCCGCACATGGATTTGTGCCAAAACGCGTTTTAAGCATGCATATGCATCTTTTGGTAGACGCGGATGCAGTTTTCTGCAAAACCACACGATATGCATGCAAATGGTGCTTTTGGCAGAACGCGCGTGTGGATTTCTTCCAAACGACGTGAAAAGCATGCCAACGCTGCTCGTTTTAGAACCCGCACATGGATTTGTGCCAAAACGCGTTTTAACCACGCATATGCATCTTTTGGTAGACGCGGATGCAGTTTTCTGCAAAACCACACGATATGCATGCAAATGGTGGTTTTGCAGAACGCGCCTGTGGGTTTCTACCAAACCACGTGAAAAGCATGCCAACGCTGCTCTTTTTAGAACCCGCACATTGGATTTGTGCCAAAACGCGTTTTAACCACGCATATGCATCTTTTGTTAGACGCGGATGCAGTTTTCTGCAAAACCACACGATATGCATGCAAATGGTGCTTTTGGCAGAACGCGCGTGTGAATTTCTACCAAACGACGTGAAAAGCATGCCAATGCTGCTCTTTTTAGAACCCGCACATGGATTTGTGCCAAAACGCGT
>NW_027225824.1:0-55000 GCF_038994185.2 Dermacentor albipictus | reverse complement strand
TGGTCTTAGCGCGGCCTTTTATAAAGCGTTCAAGAACGAGTTGGTGCCTCTGTTGAAAGCGTTGTTTGACGAAGTTTTTGCTACCAACAGATTACCACCGTCTTTCTCTGAAGCCCATATATCGTCCTTATTCCTAAGACGAACCTAAGACTTATTCCTAAGACGCTCTCTGTTGTGTTCGTTGTACGAAGAGTTTGAAACATGGAAAGGCAAGAAGAGGCTCAGGAGCTTCCTGAGAGGGACCCCGAAGCAAGAGCATTGGAAGAATGCGAAATAGTTGGCTCTCTGCATACCAGCCAGTCGATATGGAGGCATACAGAGCGAACTACCTTTCCCGTATGCCTCAACTATCAGCGAAAACGAAGTCACTTCTAGAAGCACCCATTACGCATGCTGAAATAGAAAGTGCTATAGATAACCTGAGCCCTAATAGGTCGCCAGGCCCGGATGGTCTTGGCGCGGCCTTTCATAAAGCGTTCAAGAACGAGTTGGTGCCTCTGTTGAAAGCGTTGTTTGACGAAGTTTTTGCTACCAACAGATTACCACCGTCTTTCTCTGAAGCCCATATATCGTCCTTATTCCTAAGATGAACCTAAGACCTATTCCTAAGACGCTCTCTGTTGTGTTCGTTGTACGAAGAGTTTGAAACATGGAAACGCAAGAAGAGGCTCAGGAAGTTCCTGAGAGGGACCCCGAAGCAAGAGCATTGGAAGAATGCGAAATAGTTGGCTCTCTGCATACCAGCCAGTCGATATGGAGGCATACAGAGCAAACTACCTTTCCCGTATGCCTCAACTATCAGCGAAAACGAAGTCACTTCTAGAAGCACCCATTACGCATGCTGAAATAGAAAGTGCTATAGATAACCTGAGCCCTAATAGGTCGCCAGGCCCGGATGGTCTTAGCGCGGCCTTTTATAAAGCGTTCAAGAACGAGTTGGTGCCTCTGTTGAAAGCGTTGTTTGACGAAGTTTTTGCTACCAACAGATTACCACCGTCTTTCTCTGAAGCCCATATATCGTCCTTATTCCTAAGACGAACCTAAGACTTATTCCTAAGACGCTCTCTGTTGTGTTCGTTGTACGAAGAGTTTGAAACATGGAAAGGCAAGAAGAGGCTCAGGAGCTTCCTGAGAGGGACCCCGAAGCAAGAGCATTGGAAGAATGCGAAATAGTTGGCTCTCTGCATACCAGCCAGTCGATATGGAGGCATACAGAGCAAACTACCTTTCCCGTATGCCTCAACTATCAGCGAAAACGAAGTCACTTCTAGAAGCACCCATTACGCATGCTGAAATAGAAAGTGCTATAGATAACCTGAGCCCTAATAGGTCGCCAGGCCCGGATGGTCTTGGCGCGGCCTTTCATAAAGCGTTCAAGAACGAGTTGGTGCCTCTGTTGAAAGCGTTGTTTGACGAAGTTTTTGCTACCAACAGATTACCACCGTCTTTCTCTGAAGCCCATATATCGTCCTTATTCCTAAGATGAACCTGAGACCTATTCCTAAGACGCTCTCTGTTGTGTTCGTTGTACGAAGAGTTTGAAACATGGAAAGGCAAGAAGAGGCTCAGGAACTTCCTGAGAGGGACCCCGAAGCCAGAGCATTGGAAGAATGCGAAATAGTTGGCTCTCTGCATACCAGCCAGTCGATATGGAGGCATACAGAGCAAACTACCTTTCTCGTATGCCTCAACTATCAGCGAAAACGAAGTCACTTCTAGAAGCACCCATTACGCATGCTGAAATAGAAAGTGCTATAGATAACCTGAGCCCTAATAGGTCGCCAGGCCCGGATGGTCTTGGCGCGGCCTTTTATAAAGCGTTCAAGAACGAGTTGGTGCCTCTGTTGAAAGCGTTGTTTGACGAAGTTTTTGCTACCAACAGATTACCACCGTCTTTCTCTGAAGCCCATATATCGTCCTTATTCCTAAGACGAACCTAAGACTTATTCCTAAGACGCTCTCTGTTGTGTTCGTTGTACGAAGAGTTTGAAACATGGAAAGGCAAGAAGAGGCTCAGGAAGTTCCTGAGAGGGACCCCGAAGCCAGAGCATTGGAAGAATGCGAAATAGTTGGCTCTCTGCATACCAGCCAGTCGATATGGAGGCATACAGAGCAAACTACCTTTCCCGTATGCCTCAACTATCAGCGAAAACGAAGTCACTTCTAGAAGCACCCATTACGCATGCTGAAATAGAAAGTGCTATAGATAACCTGAGCCCTAATAGGTCGCCAGGCCCGGATGGTCTTGGCGCGGCCTTTTATAAAGCGTTCAAGAACGAGTTGGTGCCTCTGTTGAAAGCGTTGTTTGACGAAGTTTTTGCTACCAACAGATTACCACCGTCTTTCTCTGAAGCCCATATATCGTCCTTATTCCTAAGACGAACCTAAGACCTATTCCTAAGACGCTCTCTGTTGTGTTCGTTGTACGAAGAGTTTGAAACATCGAAAGGCAAGAAGAGGCTCAGGAAGTTCCTGAGAGGGACCCCGAAGCCAGAGCATTGGAAGAATGCGAAATAGTTGGCTCTCTGCATACCAGCCAGTCGATATGGAGGCATACAGAGCAAACTACCTTTCTCGTATGCCTCAACTATCAGCGAAAACGAAGTCACTTCTAGAAGCACCCATTACGCATGCTGAAATAGAAAGTGCTATAGATAACCTGAGCCCTAATAGGTCGCCAGGCCCGGATGGTCTTAGCGCGGCCTTTTATAAAGCGTTCAAGAACGAGTTGGTGCCTCTGTTGAAAGCGTTGTTTGACGAAGTTTTTGCTACCAACAGATTACCACCGTCTTTCTCTGAAGCCCATATATCGTCCTTATTCCTAAGACGAACCTAAGACTTATTCCTAAGACGCTCTCTGTTGTGTTCGTTGTACGAAGAGTTTGAAACATGGAAAGGCAAGAAGAGGCTCAGGAGCTTCCTGAGAGGGACCCCGAAGCAAGAGCATTGGAAGAATGCGAAATAGTTGGCTCTCTGCATACCAGCCAGTCGATATGGAGGCATACAGAGCGAACTACCTTTCCCGTATGCCTCAACTATCAGCGAAAACGAAGTCACTTCTAGAAGCACCCATTACGCATGCTGAAATAGAAAGTGCTATAGATAACCTGAGCCCTAATAGGTCGCCAGGCCCGGATGGTCTTGGCGCGGCCTTTCATAAAGCGTTCAAGAACGAGTTGGTGCCTCTGTTGAAAGCGTTGTTTGACGAAGTTTTTGCTACCAACAGATTACCACCGTCTTTCTCTGAAGCCCATATATCGTCCTTATTCCTAAGATGAACCTAAGACCTATTCCTAAGACGCTCTCTGTTGTGTTCGTTGTACGAAGAGTTTGAAACATGGAAACGCAAGAAGAGGCTCAGGAAGTTCCTGAGAGGGACCCCGAAGCAAGAGCATTGGAAGAATGCGAAATAGTTGGCTCTCTGCATACCAGCCAGTCGATATGGAGGCATACAGAGCAAACTACCTTTCCCGTATGCCTCAACTATCAGCGAAAACGAAGTCACTTCTAGAAGCACCCATTACGCATGCTGAAATAGAAAGTGCTATAGATAACCTGAGCCCTAATAGGTCGCCAGGCCCGGATGGTCTTAGCGCGGCCTTTTATAAAGCGTTCAAGAACGAGTTGGTGCCTCTGTTGAAAGCGTTGTTTGACGAAGTTTTTGCTACCAACAGATTACCACCGTCTTTCTCTGAAGCCCATATATCGTCCTTATTCCTAAGACGAACCTAAGACTTATTCCTAAGACGCTCTCTGTTGTGTTCGTTGTACGAAGAGTTTGAAACATGGAAAGGCAAGAAGAGGCTCAGGAGCTTCCTGAGAGGGACCCCGAAGCAAGAGCATTGGAAGAATGCGAAATAGTTGGCTCTCTGCATACCAGCCAGTCGATATGGAGGCATACAGAGCAAACTACCTTTCCCGTATGCCTCAACTATCAGCGAAAACGAAGTCACTTCTAGAAGCACCCATTACGCATGCTGAAATAGAAAGTGCTATAGATAACCTGAGCCCTAATAGGTCGCCAGGCCCGGATGGTCTTGGCGCGGCCTTTCATAAAGCGTTCAAGAACGAGTTGGTGCCTCTGTTGAAAGCGTTGTTTGACGAAGTTTTTGCTACCAACAGATTACCACCGTCTTTCTCTGAAGCCCATATATCGTCCTTATTCCTAAGATGAACCTGAGACCTATTCCTAAGACGCTCTCTGTTGTGTTCGTTGTACGAAGAGTTTGAAACATGGAAAGGCAAGAAGAGGCTCAGGAACTTCCTGAGAGGGACCCCGAAGCCAGAGCATTGGAAGAATGCGAAATAGTTGGCTCTCTGCATACCAGCCAGTCGATATGGAGGCATACAGAGCAAACTACCTTTCTCGTATGCCTCAACTATCAGCGAAAACGAAGTCACTTCTAGAAGCACCCATTACGCATGCTGAAATAGAAAGTGCTATAGATAACCTGAGCCCTAATAGGTCGCCAGGCCCGGATGGTCTTGGCGCGGCCTTTTATAAAGCGTTCAAGAACGAGTTGGTGCCTCTGTTGAAAGCGTTGTTTGACGAAGTTTTTGCTACCAACAGATTACCACCGTCTTTCTCTGAAGCCCATATATCGTCCTTATTCCTAAGACGAACCTAAGACCTATTCCTAAGACGCTCTCTGTTGTGTTCGTTGTACGAAGAGTTTGAAACATCGAAAGGCAAGAAGAGGCTCAGGAAGTTCCTGAGAGGGACCCCGAAGCCAGAGCATTGGAAGAATGCGAAATAGTTGGCTCTCTGCATACCAGCAAGTCGATATGGAGGCATACAGAGCAAACTACCTTTCTCGTATGCCTCAACTATCAGCGAAAACGAAGTCACTTCTAGAAGCACCCATTACGCATGCTGAAATAGAAAGTGCTATAGATAACCTGAGCCCTAATAGGTCGCCAGGCCCGGATGGTCTTAGCGCGGCCTTTTATAAAGCGTTCAAGAACGAGTTGGTGCCTCTGTTGAAAGCGTTGTTTGACGAAGTTTTTGCTACCAACAGATTACCACCGTCTTTCTCTGAAGCCCATATATCGTCCTTATTCCTAAGACGAACCTAAGACTTATTCCTAAGACGCTCTCTGTTGTGTTCGTTGTACGAAGAGTTTGAAACATGGAAAGGCAAGAAGAGGCTCAGGAGCTTCCTCAGAGGGACCCCGAAGCAAGAGCATTGGAAGAATGCGTAATAGTTGGCTCTCTGCATACCAGCCAGTCGATATGGAGGCATACAGAGCAAACTACCTTTCCCGTATGCCTCAACTATCAGCGAAAACGAAGTCACTTCTAGAAGCACCCATTACGCATGCTGAAATAGAAAGTGCTATAGATAACCTGAGCCCTAATAGGTCGCCAGGCCCGGATGGTCTTGGCGCGGCCTTTCATAAAGCGTTCAAGAACGAGTTGGTGCCTCTGTTGAAAGCGTTGTTTGACGAAGTTTTTGCTACCAACAGATTACCACCGTCTTTCTCCGAAGCCCATATATCGTCCTTATTCCTAAGATGAACCTAAGACCTATTCCTAAGACGCTCTCTGTTGTGTTCGTTGTACGAAGAGTTTGAAACATGGAAAGGCAAGAAGAGGCTCAGGAACTTCCTGAGAGGGACCCCGAAGCAAGAGCATTGGAAGAATGCGAAATAGTTGGCTCTCTGCATACCAGCCAGTCGATATGGAGGCATACAGAGCAAACTACCTTTCCCGTATGCCTCAACTATCAGCGAAAACGAAGTCACTTCTAGAAGCACCCATTACGCATGCTGAAATAGAAAGTGCTATAGATAACCTGAGCCCTAATAGGTCGCCAGGCCCGGATGGTCTTGGCGCGGCCTTTTATAAAGCGTTCAAGAACGAGTTGGTGCCTCTGTTGAAAGCGTTGTTTGACGAAGTTTTTGCTACCAACAGATTACCACCGTCTGTCTCTGAATCCCATATATCGTCCTTATTCCTAAGACGAACCCAAGACCTATTCCTAAGACGCTCTCTGTTGTGTTCGTTGTACGAAGAGTTTGAAACATGGAAAGGCAAGAAGAGGCTCAGGAAGTTCCTGAGAGGGACCCCGAAGCCAGAGCATTGGAAGAATGCGAAATAGTTGGCTCTCTGCATACCAGCCAGTCGATATGGAGGCATACAGAGCAAACTACCTTTCCCGTATGCCTCAACTATCAGCGAAAACGAAGTCACTTCTAGAAGCACCCATTACGCATGCTGAAATATAAAGTGCTATAGATAACCTGAGCCCTAATAGGTCGCCAGGCCCGGATGGTCTTGGCGCGGCCTTTTATAAAGCGTTCAAGAACGAGTTGGTGCCTCTGTTGAAAGCGTTGTTTACCCGCCGTGGTTGCTCAGTGGCTATGGTGTTAGGCTGCTGAGCACGAGGTCGCGGGATCGAATCCCGGCCACGGCGGCCGCATTTCGATGGGGGCGAAATGCGAAAACACCAGTGTACTTAGATTTAGGTGCACGTGAAAGAACCCCAGGTGGTCAAAATTTCCGGAGTCCCTCACTACGGCGTGCCTCATAATCAGAAAGTGGTTTTGGCACGTAAAACCCCATATATTATTATTATTATTAAAGCGTTGTTTGACGAAGTTTTTGCTACCAACAGATTACCACCGTCTTTCTCTGAAGCCCATATATCGTCCTTATTCCTAAGACGAACCTAAGACTTATTCCTAAGACGCTCTCTGTTGTGTTCGTTATACAAAGAGTTTGAAACATGGAAAGGCAAGAAGAGGCTCAGGAAGTTCCTGAGAGGGACCCCGAAGCAAGAGCATTGGAAGAATGCGAAATAGTTGGCTCTCTGAATACCAGCCAGTCGATATGGAGGCATACAGAGCAAACTACCTTTCCCGTATGCCTCAACTATCAGCGAAAACGAAGTCACTTCTAGAAGCACCCATTACGCATGCTGAAATAGAAAGTGCTATAGATAACCTGAGCCCTAATAGGTCGCCAGGCCCGGATGGTCTTGGCGCGGCCTTTTATAAAGCGTTCAAGAACGAGTTGGTGCCTCTGTTGAAAGCGTTGTTTGACGAAGTTTTTGCTACCAACAGATTACCACCGTCTTTCTCTGAAGCCCATATATCCTCCTTATTCCTATGACGAACCTAAGACCTATTCCTAAGACGCTCTCTGTTGTGTTCGTTGTACGAAGAGTTTGAAACATGGAAAGGCAAGAAGAGGCTCAGGAAGTTCCCGAGAGGGACCCCGAAGCAAGAGCATTGGAAGAATGCGAAATAGTTGGCTCTCTGCATACCAGCCAGTCGATATGGAGGCATACAGAGCAAACTACCTTTCCCGTATGCCTCAACTATCAGCGAAAACGAAGTCACTTCTAGAAGCACCCTTTACGCATGCTGAAATTGAAAGTGCTATAGATAACCTGAGCCCTAATAGGTCGCCAGGCCCGGATGGTCTTGGCGCGGCCTTTTATAAAGCGTTCAAGAACGAGTTGGTGCCTCTGTTGAAAGCGTTGTTTGACGAAGTTTTTGCTACCAACAGATTACCACCGTCTGTCTCTGAAGCCCATATATCGTCCTTATTCCTAAGACGAACCTAAGACCTATTCCTAAGACGCTCTCTGTTGTGTTCGTTGTACGAAGAGTTTGAAACATGGAAAGGCAAGAAGAGGCTCAGGAAGTTCCTGAGAGGGACCCCGAAGCCAGAGCATTGGAAGAATGCGAAATAGTTGGCTCTCTGCATACCAGCCAGTCGATATGGAGGCATACAGAGCAAACTACCTTTCCCGTATGCCTCAACTATCAGCGAAAACGAAGTCACTTCTAGAAGCACCCATTACGCATGCTGAAATATAAAGTGCTATAGATAACCTGAGCCCTAATAGGTCGCCAGGCCCGGATGGTCTCGGCGCGGCCTTTCATAAAGCGTTCAAGAACGAGTTGGTGCCTCTGTTGAAAGCGTTGTTTGACGAAGTTTTTGCTACCAACAGATTACCACCGTCTTTCTCTGAAGCCCATATATCGTCCTTATTCCTAAGACGAACCTAAGACCTATTCCTAAGACGCTCTCTGTTGTGTTCGTTGTACGAAGAGTTTGAAACATGGAAAGGCAAGAAGAGGCTCAGGAACTTCCTGAGAGGGACCCCGAAGCAAGAGCATTGGAAGAATGCGAAATAGTTGGCTCTCTGCATACCAGCCAGTCGATATGGAGGCATACAGAGCAAACTACCTTTCCCGTATGCCTCAACTATCAGCGAAAACGAAGTCACTTCTAGAAGCACCCATTACGCATGCTGAAATAGAAAGTGCTATAGATAACCTGAGCCCTAATAGGTCGCCAGGCCCGGATGGTCTTGGCGCGGCCTTTTATAAAGCGTTGAAGAACGAGTTGGTGCCTCTGTTGAAAGCGTTGTTTGACGAAGTTTTTGCTACCAACAGATTACCACCGTCTTTCTCGGAAGCCCATATATCGTCCTTATTCCTAAGACGAACCTAAGACCTATTCCTAAGACGCTCTCTGTTGTGTTCGTTGTACGAAGAGTTTGAAACATGGAAAGGCAAGAAGAGGCTCAGGAAGTACCTGAGAGGGACCGCGAAGCAAGAGCATTGGAAGAATGCGAAATAGTTGGCTCTCTGCATACCAGCCAGTCGATATGGAGGCATACAGAGCAAACTACCTTTCCCGTATGCCTCAACTATCAGCGAAAACGAAGTCACTTCTAGAAGCACCCATTACGCATGCTGAAATAGAAAGTGCTATAGATAACCTGAGCCCTAATAGGTCGCCTGCCCGGATGGTCTTGGCGCGGCCTTTTATAAAGCGTTCAAGAACGAGTTGGTGCCTCTGTGGAAAGCGTTGTTTGACGAAGTTTTTGATACCAACAGATTACCACCGTCTTTCTCTGAAGCCCATATATCGTCCTTGTTCCTAAGACGAACCTAAGACTTATTCCTAAGACGAACCTAAGACTTATTCCTAAGACGCTCTCTGTTGTGTTCGTTGTACGAAGAGTTTGAAACATGGAAAGGCAAGAAGAGGCTCAGGAAGTTCCTGAGAGGGACCCCGAAGCAAGAGCATTGGAAGAATGCGAAATAGTTGGCTCTCTGCATACCAGCCAGTCGATATGGAGGCATACAGAGCAAACTACCTTTCCCGTATGCCTCAACTATCAGCGAAAACGAAGTCACTTCTAGAAGCACCCATTACGCATGCTAAAATAGAAAGTGCTATAGATAACCTGAGCCCTAATAGGTCGCCAGGCCCGGATGGTCTTGGCGCGGCCTTTTATAAAGCGTTCAAGAACGAGTTGGTGCCTCTGTTGAAAGCGTTGTTTGACGAAGTTTTTGCTACCAACAGATTACCACCGTCTTTCTCTGAAGCCCATATATCGTCCTTATTCCTAAGACGAACCTAAGACTTATTCCTAAGACGCTCTCTGTTGTGTTCGTTGTACGAAGAGTTTGAAACATGGAAAGGCAAGAAGAGGCTCAGGAAGTTCCTGAGAGGGACCCCGAAGCAAGAGCATTGGAAGAATGCGACATAGTTGGCTCTCTGCATACCAGCCAGTCGATATGGAGGCATACAGAGCAAACTACATTTCCCGTATGCCTCAACTATCAGCGAAAACGAAGTCACTTCTAGAAGCACCCATTACGCATGCTGAAATAGAAAGTGCTATAGATAACCTGAGCCCTAATAGGTCGCCAGGCCCGGATGGTCTTGGCGCGGCCTTTTATAAAGCGTTCAAGAACGAGTTGGTGCCTCTGTTGAAAGCGTTGTTTGACGAAGTTTTTACTACCAACAGATTACCACCGTCTTTCTCTGACGCCCATATATCGTCCTTATTCCTAAGACGAATCTAAGACCTATTCCTAAGACGCTCTCTGTTGTGTTCGTTGTACGAAGAGTTTGAAACATGGAAAGGCAAGAAGAGGCTCAGGAAGTTCCTGAGAGGGACCCCGAAGCCAGAGCATTGGAAGAATGCGAAATAGTTGGCTCTCTGCATACCAGCCAGTCGATATGGAGGCATACAGAGCAAACTACCTTTCCCGTATGCCTCAACTATCAGCGAAAACGAAGTCACTTCTAGAAGCACCCATTACGCATGCTAAAATAGAAAGTGCTATAGATAACCTGAGCCCTAATAGGTAGCCAGGCCCGGGTGGTCTTGGCGCGGCCTTTTATAAAGCGTTCAAGAACGACTTGGTGCCTCTGTTGAAAGCGTTGTTTGACGAAGTTATTGCTACCAACAGATTACCACCGTCTTTCTCTGAAGCCCATATATCGTCCTTATTCCTAAGACGAACCTAAGACCTATTCCTAAGACGCTCTCTGTTGTGTTCGTTGTACGAAGAGTTTGAAACATGGAAAGGCAAGAAGAGGCTCAGGAAGTTCCTGAGAGGGACCCCGAAGCAAGAGCATTGGAAGAATGCGAAATAGTTGGCTCTCTGCATACCAGCCAGTCGATATGGAGGCATACAGAGCAAACTACCTTTCCCGTATGCCTCAACTATCAGCGAAAACGAAGTCACTTCTAGAAGCACCCATTACGCATGCTGAAATAGAAAGTGCTATAGATAACCTGAGCCCTAATAGGTCGCCAGGCCCGGATGGTCTTGGCGCGGCCTTTTATAAAGCGTTCAAGAACGAGTTGGTGCCTCTGTTGAAAGCGTTGTTTGACGAAGTTTTTGCTACCAACAGATTACCACCGTCTTTCTCTGAAGCCCATATATCGTCCTTATTCCTAAGACGAACCTAAGACTTATTCCTAAGACGAACCTAAGACTTATTCCTAAGACGCTCTCTGTTGTGTTCGTTGTACGAAGAGTTTGAAACATGGAAAGGCAAGAAGAGGTTCAGGAAGTTCCTGAGAGGGACCCCGAAGCAAGAGCATTGGAAGAATGCGAAATAGTTGGCTCTCTGCATACCAGCCAGTCGATATGGAGGCATACAGAGCAAACTACATTTCCCGTATGCCTCAACTATCAGCGAAAACGAAGTCACTTCTAGAAGCACCCATTACGCATGCTGAAATAGAAAGTGCTATAGATAACCTGAGCCCTAATAGGTCGCCAGGCCCGGATGGTCTTGGCGCGGCCTTTTATAAAGCGTTCAAGAACGAGTTGGTGCCTCTGTTGAAAGCGTTGTTTGACGAAGTTTTTGCTACCAACAGATCACCACCGTCTTTCTCTGAAGCCCATATATCCTCCTTATTCCTATGACGAACATAAGACCTATTCCTAAGACGCTCTCTGTTGTGTTCGTTGTACGAAGAGTTTGAAACATGGAAAGGCAAGAAGAGGCTCAGGAAGTTTTTGAGAGGGACCCCGAAGCCAGAGCATTGGAAGAATGCGAAATAGTTGGCTCTCTGCATACCAGCCAGTCGATATGGAGGCATACAGAGCAAACTACCTTTCCCGTATGCCTCAACTATCAGCGAAAACGAAGTCACTTCTAGAAGCACCCATTACGCATGCTGAAATAGAAAGTGCTATAGATAACCTGAGCCCTAATAGGTCGCCAGGCCCGGATGGTCTTGGCGCGGCCTTTTATAAAGCGTTCAAGAACGAGTTGGTGCCTCTGTTGAAAGCGTTGTTTGACGAAGTTTTTGCTACCAACAGATTACCACCGTCTTTCTCTGAAGCCCATATATCGTCCTTATTCCTAAGACGAACCTAAGACCTATTCCTAAGACGCTCTCTGTTGTGTTCGTTGTACGAAGAGTTTGAAACATGGAAAGGCAAGAAGAGGCTCAGGAAGTTCCTGAGAGGGACCCCGAAGCCAGAGCATTGGAAGAATGCGAAATAGTTGGCTCTCTGCATACCAGCCAGTCGATATGGAGGCATACAGAGCAAACTACCTTTCCCGTATGCCTCAACTATCAGCGAAAACGAAGTCACTTCTAGAAGCACCCATTACGCATGCTGAAATAGAAAGTGCTATAGATAACCTGAGCCCTAATAGGTCGCCAGGCCCGGATGGTCTTGGCGCGGCCTTTCATAAAGCGTTCAAGAACGAGTTGGTGCCTCTGTTGAAAGCGTTGTTTGACGAAGTTTTTGCTACCAACAGATTACCACCGTCTTTCTCTGACGCCCATATATCGTCCTTATTCCTAAGACGAATCTAAGACCTATTCCTAAGACGCTCTCTGTTGTGTTCGTTGTACGAAGATTTTGAAACATGGAAAGGCAAGAAGAGGCTCAGGAAGTTCCTGAGAGGGACCCCGAAGCCAGAGCATTGGAAGAATGCGAAATAGTTGGCTCTCTGCATACCAGCCAGTCGATATGGAGGCATACAGAGCAAACTACCTTTCCCGTATGCCTCAACTATCAGCGAAAACGAAGTCACTTCTAGAAGCACCCATTACGCATGCTGAAATAGAAAGTGCTATAGATAACCTGAGCCCTAATAGGTAGCCAGGCCCGGATGGTCTTGGCGCGGCCTTTTATAAAGCGTTCAAGAACGAGTTGGTGCCTCTGTTGAAAGCGTTGTTTGACGAAGTTTTTGCTACCAACAGATTACCACCGTCTTTCTCTGAAGCCCATATATCGTCCTTATTCCTAAGACGAACCTAAGACCTATTCCTAAGACGCTCTCTGTTGTGTTCGTTGTACGAAGAGTTTGAAACATGGAAAGGCAAGAAGAGGCTCAGGAAGTTCCTGAGAGGGACCCCGAAGCCAGAGCATTGGAAGAATGCGAAATAGTTGGCTCTCTGCATACCAGCCAGTCGATATGGAGGCATACAGAGCAAACTACCTTTCCCGTATGCCTCAACTATCAGCGAAAACGAATCACTTCTAGAAGCACCCATTACGCATGCTGAAATAGAAAGTGCTATAGATAACCTGAGCCCTAATAGGTCGCCAGGCCCGGATGGTCTTGGCGCGGCCTTTCATAAAGCGTTCAAGAACGAGTTGGTGCCTCTGTTGAAAGCGTTGTTTGACGAAGTTTTTGCTACCAACAGATTACCACCGTCTTTCTCTGACGCCCATATGTCGTCCTTTTTCCTAAGACGAATCTAAGACCTATTCCTAAGACGCTCTCTGTTGTGTTCGTTGTACGAAGAGTTTGAAACATGGAAAGGCAAGAAGAGGCTCAGGAAGTTCCTGAGAGGGACCCCGAAGCAAGAGCATTGGAAGAATGCGAAATAGTTGGCTCTCTGCATACCAGCCAGTCGATATGGAGGCATACAGAGCAAACTACATTTCCCGTATGCCTCAACTATCAGCGAAAACGAAGTCACTTCTAGAAGCACCCATTACGCATGCTGAAATAGAAAGTGCTATAGATAACCTGAGCCCTAATAGGTCGCCAGGCCCGGATGGTCTTGGCGCGGCCTTTTATAAAGCGTTCAAGAACGAGTTGGTGCCTCTGTTGAAAGCGTTGTTTGACGAAGTTTTTGCTACCAACAGATTACCACCGTCTTTCTCTGAAGCCCATATATCCTCCTTATTCCTATGACGAACATAAGACCTATTCCTAAGACGCTCTCTGTTGTGTTCGTTGTACGAAGAGTTTGAAACATGGAAAGGCAAGAAGAGGCTCACGAAGTTCCTGAGGGACCCCGAAGCCAGAGCATTGGAAGAATGCGAAATAGTTGGCTCTCTGCATACCAGCCAGTCGATATGGAGGCATACAGAGCAAACTACCTTTCCCGTATGCCTCAACTATCAGCGAAAACGAAGTCACTTCTAGAAGCACCCATTACGCATGCTGAAATAGAAAGTGCTATAGATAACCTGAGCCCTAATAGGTCGCCAGGCCCGGATGGTCTTGGCGCGGCCTTTTATAAAGCGTTCAAGAACGAGTTGGTGCCTCTGTTGAAAGCGTTGTTTGACGAAGTTTTTGCTACCAACAGATTACCACCGTCTTTCTCTGAAGTTCATATATCGTCCTTATTCCTAAGACGAACCTAAGACCTATTCCTAAGACGCTCTCTGTTGTGTTCGTTGTACGAAGAGTTTGAAACATGGAAAGGCAAGAAGAGGCTCAGGAAGTTCCTGAGAGGGACCCCGAAGCCAGAGCATTGGAAGAATGCGAAATAGTTGGCTCTCTGCATACCAGCCAGTCGATATGGAGGCATACAGAGCAAACTACCTTTCCCGTATGCCTCAACTATCAGCGAAAACGAAGTCACTTCTAGAAGCACCCATTACGCATGCTGAAATAGAAAGTGCTATAGATAACCTGAGCCCTAATAGGTCGCCAGGCCCGGATGGTCTTGGCGCGGCCTTTCATAAAGCGTTCAAAAACGAGTTGGTGCCTCTGTTGAAAGCGTTGTTTGACGAAGTTTTTACTACCAACAGATTACCACCGTCTTTCTCTGACGCCCATATATCGTCCTTATTCCTAAGACGAATCTAAGACCTATTCCTAAGACGCTCTCTGTAGTGTTCGTTGTACGAAGAGTTTGAAACATGGAAAGGCAAGAAGAGGCTCAGGAAGTTCCTGAGAGGGACCCCGAAGCCAGAGCATTGGAAGAATGCGAAATAGTTGGCTCTCTGCATACCAGCCAGTCGATATGGAGGCATACAGAGCAAACGACCTTTTCCGTATGCCTCAACTATCAGCGAAAACGAAGTCACTTCTAGAAGCACCTATTACGCATGCTGAAATAGAAAGTGCTATAGATAACCTGAGCCCTAATAGGTCGCCTGCCCGGATGGTCTTGGCGCGGCCTTTTATAAAGCGTTCAAGAACGAGTTGGTGCCTCTGTGGAAAGCGTTGTTTGACGAAGTTTTTGCTACCAACAGATTACCACCGTCTTTCTCTGAAGCCCATATATCGTCCTTGTTCCTAAGACGAACCTAAGACTTATTCCTAAGACGCTCTCTGTTGTGTTCGTTGTACGAAGAGTTTGAAACATGGAAAGGCAAGAAGAGGCTCAGGAAGTTCCTGAGAGGGACCCCGAAGCAAGAGCATTGGAAGAATGCGAAATAGTTGGCTCTCTGCATACCAGCCAGTCGATATGGAGGCATACAGAGCAAACTACCTTTCCCGTATGCCTCAACTATCAGCGAAAACGAAGTCACTTCTAGAAGCACCCATTACGCATGCTGAAATATAAAGTGCTATAGATAACCTGAGCCCTAATAGGTCGCCAGGCCCGGATGGTCTTGGCGCGGCCTTTTATAAAGCGTTCAAGAACGAGTTGGTGCCTCTGTTGAAAGCGTTGTTTGACGAAGTTTTTGCTACCAACAGATTACCACCGTCTTTCTCTGAAGCCCATATATCCTCCTTATTCCTAAGACGAACCTAAGACCTATTCCTAAGACGCTCTCTGTTGTGTTCTTTGTACGAAGAGTTTGAAACATGGAAAGGCAAGAAGAGGCTCAGGAAGTTCCTGAGAGGGACCCCGAAGCCAGAGCATTGGAAGAATGCGAAATAGTTGGCTCTCTGCATACCAGCCAGTCGATATGGAGGCATACAGAGCAAACTACCTTTCCCGTATGCCTCAACTATCAGCGAAAACGAACTCACTTCAAGAAGCACCCATTACGCATGCTGAAATAGAAAGTGCTATAGATAACCTGAGCCCTAATAGGTCGCCAGGCCCGGATGGTCTTGGCGCGGCCTTTCATAAAGCGTTCAAGAACGAGTTGGTGCCTCTGTTGAAAGCGTTGTTTGACGAAGTTTTTGCTACCAACAGATTACCACCGTCTTTCTCTGAAGTTCATATATCGTCCTTATTCCTAAGACGAACCTAAGACCTATTCCTAAGACGCTCTCTGTTGTGTTCGTTGTACGAAGAGTTTGAAACATGGAAAGGCAAGAAGAGGCTCAGGAAGTTCCTGAGAGGGACCCCGAAGCCAGAGCATTGGAAGAATGCGAAATAGTTGGCTCTCTGCATACCAGCCAGTCGATATGGAGGCATACAGAGCAAACTACCTTTCCCGTATGCCTCAACTATCAGCGAAAACGAAGTCACTCCTAGAAGCACCCATTACGCATGCTGAAATAGAAAGTGCTATAGATAACCTGAGCCCTAATAGGTCGCCAGGCCCGGATGGTCTTGGCGCGGCCTTTCATAAAGCGTTCAAAAACGAGTTGGTGCCTCTGTTGAAAGCGTTGTTTGACGAAGTTTTTACTACCAACAGATTACCACCGTCTTTCTCTGACGCCCATATATCGTCCTTATTCCTAAGACGAATCTAAGACCTATTCCTAAGACGCTCTCTGTAGTGTTCGTTGTACGAAGAGTTTGAAACATGGAAAGGCAAGAAGAGGCTCAGGAACTTCCTGAGAGGGACCCCGAAGCAAGAGCATTGGAAGAATGCGAAATAGTTGGCTCTCTGCATACCAGCCAGTCGATATGGAGGCATACAGAGCAAACTACCTTTCCCGTATGCCTCACCTATCAGCGAAAACGAAGTCACTTCTAGAAGCACCCATTACGCATGCTGAAATAGAAAGTGCTATAGATAACCTGGGCCCTAATAGGTCGCCAGGCCCGGATGGTCTTGGCGCGGCCTTTTATAAAGCGTTCAAGAACGAGTTGGTGCCTCTGTTGAAAGCGTTCTTTGACGAAGTTTTTGCTACCAACAGATTACCACCGTCTTTCTCTGAAGCCCATATATCGTCCTTATTCCTAAGACGAACCTAAGACTTATTCCTAAGACGAACCTAAGACTTATTCCTAAGACGCTCTCTGTTGTGTTCGTTGTACGAAGAGTTTGAAACATGGAAAGGCAAGAAGAGGCTCAGGAAGTTCCTGAGAGGGACCCCGAAGCCAGAGCATTGGAAGAATGCGAAATAGTTGGCTCTCTGCATGCCAGCCAGTCGATATGGAGGCATACAGAGCAAACTACCTTTCCCGTATGCCTCAACTATCAGCGAAAACGAAGTCACTTCTAGAAGCACCCATTACGCATGCTGAAATAGAAAGTGCTATAGATAACCTGAGCCCTAATAGGTCGCCAGGCCCGGATGGTCTTGGCGCGGCCTTTCATAAAGCGTTCAAGAACGAGTTGGTGCCTCTGTTGAAAGCGTTGTTTGACGAAGTTTTTGCTACCAACAGATTACCACCGTCTTTCTCTGACGCCCATATATCCTCCTTATTCCTATGACGAACCTAAGACGTATTCCTAAGACGCTCTCTGTTGTGTTCGTTGTACGAAGAGTTTGAAACATGGAAAGGCAAGAAGAGGCTCAGGAAGTTCCTGAGAGGGACCCCGAAGCCAGAGCATTGGATGAATGCGAAATAGTTGGCTCTCTGCATACCAGCCAGTCGATATGGAGGCATACAGAGCAAACTACCTTTCCCGTATGCCTCAACTATCAGCGAAAACGTAGTCACTTCTAGAAGCACCCATTACGCATGCTGAAATAGAAAGTGCTATAGATAACCTGAGCCCTAATAGGTCGCCAGGCCCGGATGGTCTTGGCGCGGCCTTTTATAAAGCGTTCAAGAACGAGTTGGTGCCTCTGTTGAAAGCGTTGTTTGACGAAGTTTTTGCTACCAACAGATTACCACCGTCTGTCTCTGAAGCCCATATATCGTCCTTATTCCTAAGACGAACCTAAGACCTATTCCTAAGACGCTCTCTGTTGTGTTCGTTGTACGAAGAGTTTGAAACATGGAAAGGCAAGAAGAGGCTCAGGAAGTTCCTGAGAGGGACCCCGAAGCCAGAGCATTGGAAGAATGCGAAATAGTTGGCTCTCTGCATACCAGCCAGTCGATATGGAGGCATACAGAGCAAACTACCTTTCCCGTATGCCTCAACTATCAGCGAAAACGAAGTCACTTCTAGAAGCACCCATTACGCATGCTGAAATAGAAAGTGCTATAGATAACCTGAGCCCTAATAGGTCGCCAGGCCCGGATGGTCTTGGCGCGGCCTTTTATAAATCGTTCAAGAATGAGTATGTGCCTCTGTTGAAAGCGTTGTTTGACGAAGTTTTTGCTACCAACAGATTACCACCGTCTCTCTCTGAAGCCCGTATATCGTCCTTATTCGTAAGACGAACCTAAGACCTATTCCTAAGACGCTCTCTGTTGTGTTCGTTGTACGAAGAGTTTGAAACATGGAAAGGCAAGAAGAGGCTCAGGAAGTTCCTGAGAGGGACCCCGAAGCCAGAGCATTGGAAGAATGCGAAATAGTTGGCTCTCTGCATACCAGCCAGTCGATATGGAGGCATACAGAGCAAACTACCTTTCCCGTATGCCTCAACTATCAGCGAAAACGAAGTCACTTCTAGAAGCACCCATTACGCATGCTGAAATAGAAAGTGCTATAGATAACCTGAGCCCTAATAGGTCGCCAGGCCCGGATGGTCTTGGCGCGGCCTTTTATAAAGCGTTCAAGAACGAGTTGGTGCCTCTGTTGAAAGCGTTGTTTGACGAAGTTTTTGCTACCAACAGATTACCACCGTCTTTCTCTGAAGCCCATATATCGTCCTTATTCCTAAGAGGAACCTAAGACCTATTCCTAAGACGCTCTCTGTTGTGTTCGTTGTACGAAGAGTTTGAAACATGGAAAGGCAAGAAGATGCTCAGGAAGTTCCTGAGAGGGACCCCGAAGCCAGAGCATTGGAAGAATGCGAAATATTTGGCTCTCTGCATACCAGCCAGTCGATATGGAGGCATACAGAGCAAACTACCTTTCCCGTATGCCTCAACTATCAGCGAAAACGAAGTCACTTCTAGAAGCACCCATTACGCATGCTGAAATAGAAAGTGCTATAGATAACCTGAGCCATGATAGGTCGCCAGGCCCGGATGGTCTTGGCGCGGCCTTTCATAAAGCGTTCAAGAACGAGTTGGTGCCTCTGTTGAAAGCGTTGTTTGACGAAGTTTTTGCTACCAACAGATTACCACCGTCTTTCTCTGAAGCCCATATATCGTCCTTATTCCTAAGACGAACCTAAGACCTATTCCTAAGAGGGTCTCTGTTGTGTTCGTTGTACGAAGAGTTTGAAACATGGAAAGGCAAGAAGAGGCTCAGGAAGTTCCTGAGAGGGACCCCGAAGCAAGAGCATTGGAAGAATGCGAAATAGTTGGCTCTCTGCATACCAGCCAGTCGATATGGAGGCATACACAGCAAACTACCTTTCCCGTATGCCTCAACTATCAGCGAAAACGAAGTCACTTCTAGAAGCACCCATTACGCATGCTGAAATAGAAAGTGCTATGGATAACCTGAGCCCTAATAGGTAGCCAGGCCCGGATGGTCTTGGCGCGGCCTTTTATAAAGCGTTCAAGAACGACTTGGTGCCTCTGTTGAAAGCGTTGTTTGACGAAGTTATTGCTATCAACAGATTACCACCGTCTTTCTCTGAATCCCATATATCGTCCTTATTCCTAAGACGAACCTAAGACCTATTCCTAAGACGCTCTCTGTTGTGTTCGTTGTACGAAGAGTTTGAAACATGGAAAGGCAAGAAGAGGCTCAGGAAGTTCCTGAGAGGGACCCCGAAGCCAGAGCATTGGAAGAATGCGAAATAGTTGGCTCTCTGCATACCAGCCAGTCGATATGGAGGCATACAGAGCAAACTACCTTTCCCGTATGCCTCAACTATCAGCGAAAACGAAGTCACTTCTAGAAGCACCCATTACGCATGCTGAAATAGAAAGTGCTATAGATAACCTGAGCCCTAATAGGTCGCCTGCCCGGATGGTCTTGGCGCGGCCTTTTATAAAGCGTTCAAGAACGAGTTCGTGCCTCTGTGGAAAGCGTTGTTTGACGAAGTTTTTGCTACCAACAGATTACCACCGTCTTACTCTGAAGCCCATATATCGTCCTTGTTACTAAGACGAACCTAAGACTTATTCCTAAGACGAACCTAAGACTTATTCCTAAGACGCTCTCTGTTGTGTTCGTTGTACGAAGAGTTTGAAACATGGAAAGGCAAGAAGAGGCTCAGGAAGTTCCTGAGAGGGACCCCGAAGCAAGAGCATTGGAAGAATGCGAAATAGTTGGCTCTCTGCATACCAGCCAGTCGATATGGAGGCATACAGAGCAAACTACCTTTCCCGTATGCCTCAACTATCAGCGAAAACGAAGTCACTTCTAGAAGCACCCATTACGCATGCTGAAATAGAAAGTGCTATAGATAACCTGAGCCCTAATAGGTCGCCAGGCCCGGATGGTCTTGGCGCGGCCTTTCATAAAGCGTTCAAGAACGAGTTGGTGCCTCTGTTGAAAGCGTTGTTTGACGAAGTTTTTGCTACCAACAGATTACCACCGTCTTTCTCTGAAGCCCATATATCGTCCTTATTCCTAAGACGAACCTAAGACCTATTCCTAAGACGCTCTCTGTTGTGTTCGTTGTACGAAGAGTTTGAAACATGGAAAGGCAAGAAGAGGCTCAGGAACTTCCTGAGAGGGACCCCGAAGCAAGAGCATTGGAAGAATGCGAAATAGTTGGCTCTCTGCATACTAGCCAGTCGATATGGAGGCATACAGAGCAAACTACCTTTCCCGTATGCCTCAACTATCAGCGAAAACGAAGTCACTTCTAGAAGCACCCATTACGCATGCTGAAATAGAAAGTGCTATAGATAACCTGAGCCCTAATAGGTCGCCAGGCCCGGATGGTCTTGGCGCGGCCTTTTATAAATCGTTCAAGAATGAGTATGTGCCTCTGTTGAAAGCGTTGTTTGACGAAGTTTTTGCTACCAACAGATTACCACCGTCTTTCTCTGAAGCCCATATATCGTCCTTATTCCTAAGACGAACCTAAGACCTATTCCTAAGACGCTCTCTGTTGTGTTCGTTGTACGAAGAGTTTGAAACATGGAAAGGCAAGAAGAGGCTCAGGAAGTTCCTGAGAGGGACCCCGAAGCCAGAGCATTGGAAGAATGCGAAATAGTTGGCTCTCTGCATACCAGCCAGTCGATATGGAGGCATACAGAGCAAACTACCTTTCCCGTATGCCTCAACTATCAGCGAAAACGAAGTCACTTCTAGAAGCACCCATTACGCATGCTGAAATAGAAAGTGCTATAGATAACCTGAGCCCTAATAGGTCGCCAGGCCCGGATGGTCTTGGCGCGGTCTTTTATAAAGCGTTCAAGAACGAGTTGGTGCCTCTGTTGAAAGCGTTGTTTGACGAAGTTTTTGCTACCAACAGATTACCACCGTCTTTCTCTGAAGCCCATATATCGTCCTTATTCCTAAGAGGAACCTAAGACCTATTCCTAAGACGCTCTCTGTTGTGTTCGTTGTACGAAGAGTTTGAAACATGGAAAGGCAAGAAGATGCTCAGGAAGTTCCTGAGAGGGACACCGAAGCCAGAGCATTGGAAGAATGCGAAATATTTGGCTCTCTGCATACCAGCCAGTCGATATGGAGGCATACAGAGCAAACTACCTTTCCCGTATGCCTCAACTATCAGCGAAAACGAAGTCACTTCTAGAAGCACCCATTACGCATGCTGAAATAGAAAGTGCTATAGATAACCTGAGCCCTAATAGGTCGCCAGGCCCGGATGGTCTTGGCGCGGCCTTTTATAAAGCGTTCAAGAACGAGTTGGTGCCTCTGTTGAAAGCGTTGTTTGACGAAGTTTTTGCTACCAACAGATTACCACCGTCTTTCTCTGAAGCCCATATATCGTCCTTATTCCTAAGAGGAACCTAAGACCTATTCCTAAGACGCTCTCTGTTGTGTTCGTTGTACGAAGAGTTTGAAACATGGAAAGGCAAGAAGATGCTCAGGAAGTTCCTGAGAGGGACCCCGAAGCCAGAGCATTGGAAGAATGCGAAATATTTGGCTCTCTGCATACCAGCCAGTCGATATGGAGGCATACAGAGCAAACTACCTTTCCCGTATGCCTCAACTATCAGCGAAAACGAAGTCACTTCTAGAAGCACCCATTACGCATGCTGAAATAGAAAGTGCTATAGATAACCTGAGCCATGATAGGTCGCCAGGCCCGGATGGTCTTGGCGCGGCCTTTCATAAAGCGTTCAAGAACGAGTTGGTGCCTCTGTTGAAAGCGTTGTTTGACGAAGTTTTTGCTACCAACAGATTACCACCGTCTTTCTCTGAAGCCCATATATCGTCCTTATTCCTAAGACGAACCTAAGACCTATTCCTAAGAGGGTCTCTGTTGTGTTCGTTGTACGAAGAGTTTGAAACATGGAAAGGCAAGAAGAGGCTCAGGAAGTTCCTGAGAGGGACCCCGAAGCAAGAGCATTGGAAGAATGCGAAATAGTTGGCTCTCTGCATACCAGCCAGTCGATATGGGGGCATACACAGCAAACTACCTTTCCCGTATGCCTCAACTATCAGCGAAAACGAAGTCACTTCTAGAAGCACCCATTACGCATGCTGAAATAGAAAGTGCTATGGATAACCTGAGCCCTAATAGGTAGCCAGGCCCGGATGGTCTTGGCGCGGCCTTTTATAAAGCGTTCAAGAACGACTTGGTGCCTCTGTTGAAAGCGTTGTTTGACGAAGTTATTGCTATCAACAGATTACCACCGTCTTTCTCTGAATCCCATATATCGTCCTTATTCCTAAGACGAACCTAAGACCTATTCCTAAGACGCTCTCTGTTGTGTTCGTTGTACGAAGAGTTTGAAACATGGAAAGGCAAGAAGAGGCTCAGGAAGTTCCTGAGAGGGACCCCGAAGCCAGAGCATTGGAAGAATGCGAAATAGTTGGCTCTCTGCATACCAGCCAGTCGATATGGAGGCATACAGAGCAAACTACCTTTCCCGTATGCCTCAACTATCAGCGAAAACGAAGTCACTTCTAGAAGCACCCATTACGCATGCTGAAATAGAAAGTGCTATAGATAACCTGAGCCCTAATAGGTCGCCTGCCCGGATGGTCTTGGCGCGGCCTTTTATAAAGCGTTCAAGAACGAGTTCGTGCCTCTGTGGAAAGCGTTGTTTGACGAAGTTTTTGCTACCAACAGATTACCACCGTCTTACTCTGAAGCCCATATATCGTCCTTGTTACTAAGACGAACCTAAGACTTATTCCTAAGACGAACCTAAGACTTATTCCTAAGACGCTCTCTGTTGTGTTCGTTGTACGAAGAGTTTGAAACATGGAAAGGCAAGAAGAGGCTCAGGAAGTTCCTGAGAGGGACCCCGAAGCAAGAGCATTGGAAGAATGCGAAATAGTTGGCTCTCTGCATACCAGCCAGTCGATATGGAGGCATACAGAGCAAACTACCTTTCCCGTATGCCTCAACTATCAGCGAAAACGAAGTCACTTCTAGAAGCACCCATTACGCATGCTGAAATAGAAAGTGCTATAGATAACCTGAGCCCTAATAGGTCGCCAGGCCCGGATGGTCTTGGCGCGGCCTTTCATAAAGCGTTCAAGAACGAGTTGGTGCCTCTGTTGAAAGCGTTGTTTGACGAAGTTTTTGCTACCAACAGATTACCACCGTCTTTCTCTGAAGCCCATATATCGTCCTTATTCCTAAGACGAACCTAAGACCTATTCCTAAGACGCTCTCTGTTGTGTTCGTTGTACGAAGAGTTTGAAACATGGAAAGGCAAGAAGAGGCTCAGGAACTTCCTGAGAGGGACCCCGAAGCAAGAGCATTGGAAGAATGCGAAATAGTTGGCTCTCTGCATACTAGCCAGTCGATATGGAGGCATACAGAGCAAACTACCTTTCCCGTATGCCTCAACTATCAGCGAAAACGAAGTCACTTCTAGAAGCACCCATTACGCATGCTGAAATAGAAAGTGCTATAGATAACCTGAGCCCTAATAGGTCGCCAGGCCCGGATGGTCTTGGCGCGGCCTTTTATAAATCGTTCAAGAATGAGTATGTGCCTCTGTTGAAAGCGTTGTTTGACGAAGTTTTTGCTACCAACAGATTACCACCGTCTTTCTCTGAAGCCCATATATCGTCCTTATTCCTAAGACGAACCTAAGACCTATTCCTAAGACGCTCTCTGTTGTGTTCGTTGTACGAAGAGTTTGAAACATGGAAAGGCAAGAAGAGGCTCAGGAAGTTCCTGAGAGGGACCCCGAAGCCAGAGCATTGGAAGAATGCGAAATAGTTGGCTCTCTGCATACCAGCCAGTCGATATGGAGGCATACAGAGCAAACTACCTTTCCCGTATGCCTCAACTATCAGCGAAAACGAAGTCACTTCTAGAAGCACCCATTACGCATGCTGAAATAGAAAGTGCTATAGATAACCTGAGCCCTAATAGGTCGCCAGGCCCGGATGGTCTTGGCGCGGTCTTTTATAAAGCGTTCAAGAACGAGTTGGTGCCTCTGTTGAAAGCGTTGTTTGACGAAGTTTTTGCTACCAACAGATTACCACCGTCTTTCTCTGAAGCCCATATATCGTCCTTATTCCTAAGAGGAACCTAAGACCTATTCCTAAGACGCTCTCTGTTGTGTTCGTTGTACGAAGAGTTTGAAACATGGAAAGGCAAGAAGATGCTCAGGAAGTTCCTGAGAGGGACACCGAAGCCAGAGCATTGGAAGAATGCGAAATATTTGGCTCTCTGCATACCAGCCAGTCGATATGGAGGCATACAGAGCAAACTACCTTTCCCGTATGCCTCAACTATCAGCGAAAACGAAGTCACTTCTAGAAGCACCCATTACGCATGCTGAAATAGAAAGTGCTATAGATAACCTGAGCCATGATAGGTCGCCAGGCCCGGATGGTCTTGGCGCGGCCTTTCATAAAGCGTTCAAGAACGAGTTGGTGCCTCTGTTGAAAGCGTTGTTTGACGAAGTTTTTGCTACCAACAGATTACCACCGTCTTTCTCTGAAGCCCATATATCGTCCTTATTCCTAAGACGAACCTAAGACCTATTCCTAAGAGGGTCTCTGTTGTGTTCGTTGTACGAAGAGTTTGAAACATGGAAAGGCAAGAAGAGGCTCAGGAAGTTCCTGAGAGGGACCCCGAAGCAAGAGCATTGGAAGAATGCGAAATAGTTGGCTCTCTGCATACCAGCCAGTCGATATGGAGGCATACACAGCAAACTACCTTTCCCGTATGCCTCAACTATCAGCGAAAACGAAGTCACTTCTAGAAGCACCCATTACGCATGCTGAAATAGAAAGTGCTATAGATAACCTGAGCCCTAATAGGTCGCCAGGCCCGGATGGTCTTGGCGCGGCCTTTTATAAAGCGTTCAAGAACGAGTTGGTGCCTCTGTTGAAAGCGTTGTTTGACGAAGTTTTTGCTACCAACAGATTACCACCGTCTTTCTCTGAAGCCCATATATCGTCCTTATTCCTAAGAGGAACCTAAGACCTATTCCTAAGACGCTCTCTGTTGTGTTCGTTGTACGAAGAGTTTGAAACATGGAAAGGCAAGAAGATGCTCAGGAAGTTCCTGAGAGGGACCCCGAAGCCAGAGCATTGGAAGAATGCGAAATATTTGGCTCTCTGCATACCAGCCAGTCGATATGGAGGCATACAGAGCAAACTACCTTTCCCGTATGCCTCAACTATCAGCGAAAACGAAGTCACTTCTAGAAGCACCCATTACGCATGCTGAAATAGAAAGTGCTATAGATAACCTGAGCCATGATAGGTCGCCAGGCCCGGATGGTCTTGGCGCGGCCTTTCATAAAGCGTTCAAGAACGAGTTGGTGCCTCTGTTGAAAGCGTTGTTTGACGAAGTTTTTGCTACCAACAGATTACCACCGTCTTTCTCTGAAGCCCATATATCGTCCTTATTCCTAAGACGAACCTAAGACCTATTCCTAAGACGCTCTCTGTTGTGTTCGTTGTACGAAGAGTTTGAAACATGGAAAGGCAAGAAGAGGCTCAGGAAGTTCCTGAGAGGGACCCCGAAGCCAGAGCATTGGAAGAATGCGAAATAGTTGGCTCTCTGCATACCAGCCAGTCGATATGGAGGCATACAGAGCAAACTACCTTTCCCGTATGCCTCAACTATCAGCGAAAACGAAGTCACTTCTAGAAGCACCCATTACGCATGCTGAAATAGAAAGTGCTATAGATAACCTGAGCCCTAATAGGTCGCCAGGCCCGGATGGTCTTGGCGCGGCCTTTCATAAAGCGTTCAAGAACGAGTTGGTGCCTCTGTTGAAAGCGTTGTTTGACGAAGTTTTTGCTACCAACAGATTACCACCGTCTTTCTCTGACGCCCATATGTCGTCCTTTTTCCTAAGACGAATCTAAGACCTATTCCTAAGACGCTCTCTGTTGTGTTCGTTGTACGAAGAGTTTGAAACATGGAAAGGCAAGAAGAGGCTCAGGAAGTTCCTGAGAGGGACCCCGAAGCAAGAGCATTGGAAGAATGCGAAATAGTTGGCTCTCTGCATACCAGCCAGTCGATATGGAGGCATACAGAGCAAACTACATTTCCCGTATGCCTCAACTATCAGCGAAAACGAAGTCACTTCTAGAAGCACCCATTACGCATGCTGAAATAGAAAGTGCTATAGATAACCTGAGCCCTAATAGGTCGCCAGGCCCGGATGGTCTTGGCGCGGCCTTTTATAAAGCGTTCAAGAACGAGTTGGTGCCTCTGTTGAAAGCGTTGTTTGACGAAGTTTTTGCTACCAACAGATTACCACCGTCTTTCTCTGAAGCCCATATATCCTCCTTATTCCTATGACGAACATAAGACCTATTCCTAAGACGCTCTCTGTTGTGTTCGTTGTACGAAGAGTTTGAAACATGGAAAGGCAAGAAGAGGCTCACGAAGTTCCTGAGGGACCCCGAAGCCAGAGCATTGGAAGAATGCGAAATAGTTGGCTCTCTGCATACCAGCCAGTCGATATGGAGGCATACAGAGCAAACTACCTTTCCCGTATGCCTCAACTATCAGCGAAAACGAAGTCACTTCTAGAAGCACCCATTACGCATGCTGAAATAGAAAGTGCTATAGATAACCTGAGCCCTAATAGGTCGCCAGGCCCGGATGGTCTTGGCGCGGCCTTTTATAAAGCGTTCAAGAACGAGTTGGTGCCTCTGTTGAAAGCGTTGTTTGACGAAGTTTTTGCTACCAACAGATTACCACCGTCTTTCTCTGAAGTTCATATATCGTCCTTATTCCTAAGACGAACCTAAGACCTATTCCTAAGACGCTCTCTGTTGTGTTCGTTGTACGAAGAGTTTGAAACATGGAAAGGCAAGAAGAGGCTCAGGAAGTTCCTGAGAGGGACCCCGAAGCCAGAGCATTGGAAGAATGCGAAATAGTTGGCTCTCTGCATACCAGCCAGTCGATATGGAGGCATACAGAGCAAACTACCTTTCCCGTATGCCTCAACTATCAGCGAAAACGAAGTCACTTCTAGAAGCACCCATTACGCATGCTGAAATAGAAAGTGCTATAGATAACCTGAGCCCTAATAGGTCGCCAGGCCCGGATGGTCTTGGCGCGGCCTTTCATAAAGCGTTCAAAAACGAGTTGGTGCCTCTGTTGAAAGCGTTGTTTGACGAAGTTTTTACTACCAACAGATTACCACCGTCTTTCTCTGACGCCCATATATCGTCCTTATTCCTAAGACGAATCTAAGACCTATTCCTAAGACGCTCTCTGTAGTGTTCGTTGTACGAAGAGTTTGAAACATGGAAAGGCAAGAAGAGGCTCAGGAAGTTCCTGAGAGGGACCCCGAAGCCAGAGCATTGGAAGAATGCGAAATAGTTGGCTCTCTGCATACCAGCCAGTCGATATGGAGGCATACAGAGCAAACTACCTTTTCCGTATGCCTCAACTATCAGCGAAAACGAAGTCACTTCTAGAAGCACCTATTACGCATGCTGAAATAGAAAGTGCTATAGATAACCTGAGCCCTAATAGGTCGCCTGCCCGGATGGTCTTGGCGCGGCCTTTTATAAAGCGTTCAAGAACGAGTTGGTGCCTCTGTGGAAAGCGTTGTTTGACGAAGTTTTTGCTACCAACAGATTACCACCGTCTTTCTCTGAAGCCCATATATCGTCCTTGTTCCTAAGACGAACCTAAGACTTATTCCTAAGACGCTCTCTGTTGTGTTCGTTGTACGAAGAGTTTGAAACATGGAAAGGCAAGAAGAGGCTCAGGAAGTTCCTGAGAGGGACCCCGAAGCAAGAGCATTGGAAGAATGCGAAATAGTTGGCTCTCTGCATACCAGCCAGTCGATATGGAGGCATACAGAGCAAACTACCTTTCCCGTATGCCTCAACTATCAGCGAAAACGAAGTCACTTCTAGAAGCACCCATTACGCATGCTGAAATATAAAGTGCTATAGATAACCTGAGCCCTAATAGGTCGCCAGGCCCGGATGGTCTTGGCGCGGCCTTTTATAAAGCGTTCAAGAACGAGTTGGTGCCTCTGTTGAAAGCGTTGTTTGACGAAGTTTTTGCTACCAACAGATTACCACCGTCTTTCTCTGAAGCCCATATATCCTCCTTATTCCTAAGACGAACCTAAGACCTATTCCTAAGACGCTCTCTGTTGTGTTCTTTGTACGAAGAGTTTGAAACATGGAAAGGCAAGAAGAGGCTCAGGAAGTTCCTGAGAGGGACCCCGAAGCCAGAGCATTGGAAGAATGCGAAATAGTTGGCTCTCTGCATACCAGCCAGTCGATATGGAGGCATACAGAGCAAACTACCTTTCCCGTATGCCTCAACTATCAGCGAAAACGAAGTCACTTCAAGAAGCACCCATTACGCATGCTGAAATAGAAAGTGCTATAGATAACCTGAGCCCTAATAGGTCGCCAGGCCCGGATGGTCTTGGCGCGGCCTTTCATAAAGCGTTCAAGAACGAGTTGGTGCCTCTGTTGAAAGCGTTGTTTGACGAAGTTTTTGCTACCAACAGATTACCACCGTCTTTCTCTGAAGCCCATATATCGTCCTTATTCCTAAGACGAACCTAAGACTTATTCCTAAGACGAACCTAAGACTTATTCCTAAGACGCTCTCTGTTGTGTTCGTTGTACGAAGAGTTTGAAACATGGAAAGGCAAGAAGAGGCTCAGGAAGTTCCTGAGAGGGACCCCGAAGCCAGAGCATTGGAAGAATGCGAAATAGTTGGCTCTCTGCATGCCAGCCAGTCGATATGGAGGCATACAGAGCAAACTACCTTTCCCGTATGCCTCAACTATCAGCGAAAACGAAGTCACTTCTAGAAGCACCCATTACGCATGCTGAAATAGAAAGTGCTATAGATAACCTGAGCCCTAATAGGTCGCCAGGCCCGGATGGTCTTGGCGCGGCCTTTCATAAAGCGTTCAAGAACGAGTTGGTGCCTCTGTTGAAAGCGTTGTTTGACGAAGTTTTTGCTACCAACAGATTACCACCGTCTTTCTCTGACGCCCATATATCCTCCTTATTCCTATGACGAACCTAAGACCTATTCCTAAGACGCTCTCTGTTGTGTTCGTTGTACGAAGAGTTTGAAACATGGAAAGGCAAGAAGAGGCTCAGGAAGTTCCTGAGAGGGACCCCGAAGCCAGAGCATTGGATGAATGCGAAATAGTTGGCTCTCTGCATACCAGCCAGTCGATATGGAGGCATACAGAGCAAACTACCTTTCCCGTATGCCTCAACTATCAGCGAAAACGAAGTCACTTCTAGAAGCACCCATTACGCATGCTGAAATAGAAAGTGCTATAGATAACCTGAGCCCTAATAGGTCGCCAGGCCCGGATGGTCTTGGCGCGGCCTTTTATAAAGCGTTCAAGAACGAGTTGGTGCCTCTGTTGAAAGCGTTGTTTGACGAAGTTTTTGCTACCAACAGATTACCACCGTCTGTCTCTGAAGCCCATATATCGTCCTTATTCCTAAGACCAACCTAAGACCTATTCCTAAGACGCTCTCTGTTGTGTTCGTTGTACGAAGAGTTTGAAACATGGAAAGGCAAGAAGAGGCTCAGGAAGTTCCTGAGAGGGACCCCGAAGCCAGAGCATTGGAAGAATGCGAAATAGTTGGCTCTCTGCATACCAGCCAGTCGATATGGAGGCATACAGAGCAAACTACCTTTCCCGTATGCCTCAACTATCAGCGAAAACGAAGTCACTTCTAGAAGCACCCATTACGCATGCTGAAATATAAAGTGCTATAGATAACCTGAGACCTAATAGGTCGCCAGGCCCGGATGGTCTTGGCGCGGCCTTTCATAAAGCGTTCAAGAACGAGTTGGTGCCTCTGTTGAAAGCGTTGTTTGACGAAGTTTTTGCTACTAACAGATTACCACCGTCTTTCTCTGAAGCCCATATATCGTCCTTATTCCTAAGACGAACCTAAGACCTATTCCTAAGACGCTCTCTGTTGTGTTCGTTGTACGAAGAGTTTGAAACATGGAAAGGCAAGAAGAGGCTCAGGAACTTCCTGAGAGGGAACCCGAAGCAAGAGCATTGGAAGAATGCGAAATAGTTGGCTCTCTGCATACTAGCCAGTCGATATGGAGGCATACAGAGCAAACTACCTTTCCCGTATGCCTCAACTATCAGCGAAAACGAAGTCACTTCTAGAAGCACCCATTACGCATGCTGAAATAGAAAGTGCTATAGATAACCTGAGCCCTAATAGGTCGCCAGGGCCGGATGGTCTTGGCGCGGCCTTTTATAAATCGTTCAAGAATGAGTATGTGCCTCTGTTGAAAGCGTTGTTTGACGAAGTTTTTGCTACCAACAGATTACCACCGTCTTTCTCTGAAGCCCATATATCGTCCTTATTCCTAAGAGGAACCTAAGACCTATTCCTAAGACGCTCTCTGTTGTGTTCGTTGTACGAAGAGTTTGAAACATGGAAAGGCAAGAAGATGCTCAGGAAGTTCCTGAGAGGGACCCCGAAGCAAGAGCATTGGAAGAATGCGAAATAGTTGGCTCTCTGCATACCAGCCAGTCGATATGGAGGCATACACAGCAAACTACCTTTCCCGTATGCCTTAACTATCAGCGAAAACGAAGTCACTTCTAGAAGCACCCATTACGCATGCTGAAATAGAAAGTGCTATGGATAACCTGAGCCCTAATAGGTAGCCAGGCCCGGATGGTCTTGGCGCGGCCTTTTATAAAGCGTTCAAGAACGACTTGGTGCCTCTGTTGAAAGCGTTGTTTGACGAAGTTATTGCTACCAACAGATTACCACCGTCTTTCTCTGAATCCCATATATCGTCCTTATTCCTAAGACGAACCTAAGACCTATTCCTAAGACGCTCTCTGTTGTGTTCGTTGTACGAAGAGTTTGAAACATGGAAAGGCAAGAAGAGGCTCAGGAAGTTCCTGAGAGGGACCCCGAAGCAAGAGCATTGGAAGAATGCGAAATAGTTGGCTCTCTGCATACCAGCCAGTCGATATGGAGGCATACAGAGCAAACTACCTTTCCCGTATGCCTCAACTATCAGCGAAAACGAAGTCACTTCTAGAAGCACCCATTACGCATGCTGAAATAGAAAGTGCTATAGATAACCTGAGCCCTAATAGGTCGCCAGGCCCGGATGGTCTTGGCGCGGCCTTTCATAAAGCGTTCAAGAACGAGTTGGTGCCTCTGTTGAAAGCGTTGTTTGACGAAGTTTTTGCTACCAACAGATTACCACCGTCTTTCTCTGAAGCCCATATATCGTCCTTATTCCTAAGACGAACCTAAGACCTATTCCTAAGACGCTCTCTGTTGTGTTCGTTGTACGAAGAGTTTGAAACATGGAAAGGCAAGAAGAGGCTCAGGAACTTCCTGAGAGGGACCCCGAAGCAAGAGCATTGGAAGAATGCGAAATAGTTGGCTCTCTGCATACTAGCCAGTCGATATGGAGGCATACAGAGCAAACTACCTTTCCCGTATGCCTCAACTATCAGCGAAAACGAAGTCACTTCTAGAAGCACCCATTACGCATGCTGAAATAGAAAGTGCTATAGATAACCTGAGCCCTAATAGGTCGCCAGGCCCGGATGGTCTTGGCGCGGCCTTTTATAAATCGTTCAAGAATGAGTATGTGCCTCTGTTGAAAGCGTTGTTTGACGAAGTTTTTGCTACCAACAGATTACCACCGTCTTTCTCTGAAGCCCATATATCGTCCTTATTCCTAAGACGAACCTAAGACCTATTCCTAAGACGCTCTCTGTTGTGTTCGTTGTACGAAGAGTTTGAAACATGGAAAGGCAAGAAGAGGCTCAGGAAGTTCCTGAGAGGGACCCCGAAGCCAGAGCATTGGAAGAATGCGAAATAGTTGGCTCTCTGCATACCAGCCAGTCGATATGGAGGCATACAGAGCAAACTACCTTTCCCGTATGCCTCAACTATCAGCGAAAACGAAGTCACTTCTAGAAGCACCCATTACGCATGCTGAAATAGAAAGTGCTATAGATAACCTGAGCCCTAATAGGTCGCCAGGCCCGGATGGTCTTGGCGCGGCCTTTTATAAAGCGTTCAAGAACGAGTTGGTGCCTCTGTTGAAAGCGTTGTTTGACGAAGTTTTTGCTACCAACAGATTACCACCGTCTTTCTCTGAAGCCCATATATCGTCCTTATTCCTAAGACGAACCTAAGACCTATTCCTGAGAGGGTCTCTGTTGTGTTCGTTGTACGAAGAGTTTGAAACATGGAAAGGCAAGAAGAGGCTCAGGAAGTTCCTGAGAGGGACCCCGAAGCAAGAGCATTGGAAGAATGCGAAATAGTTGGCTCTCTGCATACCAGCCAGTCGATATGGAGGCATACACAGCAAACTACCTTTCCCGTATGCCTCAACTATCAGCGAAAACGAAGTCACTTCTAGAAGCACCCATTACGCATGCTGAAATAGAAAGTGCTATAGATAACCTGAGCCCTAATAGGTCGCCAGGCCCGGATGGTCTTGGCGCGGCCTTTTATAAAGCGTTCAAGAACGAGTTGGTGCCTCTGTTGAAAGCGTTGTTTGACGAAGTTTTTGCTACCAACAGATTACCACCGTCTTTCTCTGAAGCCCATATATCCTCCTTATTCCTATGACGAACATAAGACCTATTCCTAAGACGCTCTCTGTTGTGTTCGTTGTACGAAGAGTTTGAAACATGGAAAGGCAAGAAGAGGCTCACGAAGTTCCTGAGGGACCCCGAAGCCAGAGCATTGGAAGAATGCGAAATAGTTGGCTCTCTGCATACCAGCCAGTCGATATGGAGGCATACAGAGCAAACTACCTTTCCCGTATGCCTCAACTATCAGCGAAAACGAAGTCACTTCTAGAAGCACCCATTACGCATGCTGAAATAGAAAGTGCTATAGATAACCTGAGCCCTAATAGGTCGCCAGGCCCGGATGGTCTTGGCGCGGCCTTTTATAAAGCGTTCAAGAACGAGTTGGTGCCTCTGTTGAAAGCGTTGTTTGACGAAGTTTTTGCTACCAACAGATTACCACCGTCTTTCTCTGAAGTTCATATATCGTCCTTATTCCTAAGACGAACCTAAGACCTATTCCTAAGACGCTCTCTGTTGTGTTCGTTGTACGAAGAGTTTGAAACATGGAAAGGCAAGAAGAGGCTCAGGAAGTTCCTGAGAGGGACCCCGAAGCCAGAGCATTGGAAGAATGCGAAATAGTTGGCTCTCTGCATACCAGCCAGTCGATATGGAGGCATACAGAGCAAACTACCTTTCCCGTATGCCTCAACTATCAGCGAAAACGAAGTCACTTCTAGAAGCACCCATTACGCATGCTGAAATAGAAAGTGCTATAGATAACCTGAGCCCTAATAGGTCGCCAGGCCCGGATGGTCTTGGCGCGGCCTTTCATAAAGCGTTCAAAAACGAGTTGGTGCCTCTGTTGAAAGCGTTGTTTGACGAAGTTTTTACTACCAACAGATTACCACCGTCTTTCTCTGACACCCATATATCGTCCTTATTCCTAAGACGAATCTAAGACCTATTCCTAAGACGCTCTCTGTAGTGTTCGTTGTACGAAGAGTTTGAAACATGGAAAGGCAAGAAGAGGCTCAGGAAGTTCCTGAGAGGGACCCCGAAGCCAGAGCATTGGAAGAATGCGAAATAGTTGGCTCTCTGCATACCAGCCAGTCGATATGGAGGCATACAGAGCAAACTACCTTTTCCGTATGCCTCAACTATCAGCGAAAACGAAGTCACTTCTAGAAGCACCTATTACGCATGCTGAAATAGAAAGTGCTATAGATAACCTGAGCCCTAATAGGTCGCCTGCCCGGATGGTCTTGGCGCGGCCTTTTATAAAGCGTTCAAGAACGAGTTGGTGCCTCTGTGGAAAGCGTTGTTTGACGAAGTTTTTGCTACCAACAGATTACCACCGTCTTTCTCTGAAGCCCATATATCGTCCTTGTTCCTAAGACGAACCTAAGACTTATTCCTAAGACGCTCTCTGTTGTGTTCGTTGTACGAAGAGTTTGAAACATGGAAAGGCAAGAAGAGGCTCAGGAAGTTCCTGAGAGGGACCCCGAAGCAAGAGCATTGGAAGAATGCGAAATAGTTGGCTCTCTGCATACCAGCCAGTCGATATGGAGGCATACAGAGCAAACTACCTTTCCCGTATGCCTCAACTATCAGCGAAAACGAAGTCACTTCTAGAAGCACCCATTACGCATGCTGAAATATAAAGTGCTATAGATAACCTGAGCCCTAATAGGTCGCCAGGCCCGGATGGTCTTGGCGCGGCCTTTTATAAAGCGTTCAAGAACGAGTTGGTGCCTCTGTTGAAAGCGTTGTTTGACGAAGTTTTTGCTACCAACAGATTACCACCGTCTTTCTCTGAAGCCCATATATCCTCCTTATTCCTAAGACGAACCTAAGACCTATTCCTAAGACGCTCTCTGTTGTGTTCTTTGTACGAAGAGTTTGAAACATGGAAAGGCAAGAAGAGGCTCAGGAAGTTCCTGAGAGGGACCCCGAAGCCAGAGCATTGGAAGAATGCGAAATAGTTGGCTCTCTGCATACCAGCCAGTTGATATGGAGGCATACAGAGCAAACTACCTTTCCCGTATGCCTCAACTATCAGCGAAAACGAAGTCACTTCAAGAAGCACCCATTACGCATGCTGAAATAGAAAGTGCTATAGATAACCTGAGCCCTAATAGGTCGCCAGGCCCGGATGGTCTTGGCGCGGCCTTTCATAAAGCGTTCAAGAACGAGTTGGTGCCTCTGTTGAAAGCGTTGTTTGACGAAGTTTTTGCTACCAACAGATTACCACCGTCTTTCTCTGAAGCCCATATATCGTCCTTATTCCTAAGACGAACCTAAGACTTATTCCTAAGACGAACCTAAGACTTATTCCTAAGACGCTCTCTGTTGTGTTCGTTGTACGAAGAGTTTGAAACATGGAAAGGCAAGAAGAGGCTCAGGAAGTTCCTGAGAGGGACCCCGAAGCCAGAGCATTGGAAGAATGCGAAATAGTTGGCTCTCTGCATGCCAGCCAGTCGATATGGAGGCATACAGAGCAAACTACCTTTCCCGTATGCCTCAACTATCAGCGAAAACGAAGTCACTTCTAGAAGCACCCATTACGCATGCTGAAATAGAAAGTGCTATAGATAACCTGAGCCCTAATAGGTCGCCAGGCCCGGATGGTCTTGGCGCGGCCTTTCATAAAGCGTTCAAGAACGAGTTGGTGCCTCTGTTGAAAGCGTTGTTTGACGAAGTTTTTGCTACCAACAGATTACCACCGTCTTTCTCTGACGCCCATATATCCTCCTTATTCCTATGACGAACCTAAGACCTATTCCTAAGACGCTCTCTGTTGTGTTCGTTGTACGAAGAGTTTGAAACATGGAAAGGCAAGAAGAGGCTCAGGAAGTTCCTGAGAGGGACCCCGAAGCCAGAGCATTGGATGAATGGGAAATAGTTGGCTCTCTGCATACCAGCCAGTCGATATGGAGGCATACAGAGCAAACTACCTTTCCCGTATGCCTCAACTATCAGCGAAAACGAAGTCACTTCTAGAAGCACCCATTACGCATGCTGAAATAGAAAGTGCTATAGATAACCTGAGCCCTAATAGGTCGCCAGGCCCGGATGGTCTTGGCGCGGCCTTTTATAAAGCGTTCAAGAACGAGTTGGTGCCTCTGTTGAAAGCGTTGTTTGACGAAGTTTTTGCTACCAACAGATTACCACCGTCTGTCTCTGAAGCCCATATATCGTCCTTATTCCTAAGACCAACCTAAGACCTATTCCTAAGACGCTCTCTGTTGTGTTCGTTGTACGAAGAGTTTGAAACATGGAAAGGCAAGAAGAGGCTCAGGAAGTTCCTGAGAGGGACCCCGAAGCCAGAGCATTGGAAGAATGCGAAATAGTTGGCTCTCTGCATACCAGCCAGTCGATATGGAGGCATACAGAGCAAACTACCTTTCCCGTATGCCTCAACTATCAGCGAAAACGAAGTCACTTCTAGAAGCACCCATTACGCATGCTGAAATATAAAGTGCTATAGATAACCTGAGCCCTAATAGGTCGCCAGGCCCGGATGGTCTTGGCGCGGCCTTTCATAAAGCGTTCAAGAACGAGTTGGTGCCTCTGTTGAAAGCGTTGTTTGACGAAGTTTTTGCTACTAACAGATTACCACCGTCTTTCTCTGAAGCCCATATATCGTCCTTATTCCTAAGACGAACCTAAGACCTATTCCTAAGACGCTCTCTGTTGTGTTCGTTGTACGAAGAGTTTGAAACATGGAAAGGCAAGAAGAGGCTCAGGAACTTCCTGAGAGGGAACCCGAAGCAAGAGCATTGGAAGAATGCGAAATAGTTGGCTCTCTGCATACTAGCCAGTCGATATGGAGGCATACAGAGCAAACTACCTTTCCCGTATGCCTCAACTATCAGCGAAAACGAAGTCACTTCTAGAAGCACCCATTACGCATGCTGAAATAGAAAGTGCTATAGATAACCTGAGCCCTAATAGGTCGCCAGGCCCGGATGGTCTTGGCGCGGCCTTTTATAAATCGTTCAAGAATGAGTATGTGCCTCTGTTGAAAGCGTTGTTTGACGAAGTTTTTGCTACCAACAGATTACCACCGTCTTTCTCTGAAGCCCATATATCGTCCTTATTCCTAAGAGGAACCTAAGACCTATTCCTAAGACGCTCTCTGTTGTGTTCGTTGTACGAAGAGTTTGAAACATGGAAAGGCAAGAAGATGCTCAGGAAGTTCCTGAGAGGGACCCCGAAGCCAGAGCATTGGAAGAATGCGAAATATTTGGCTCTCTGCATACCAGCCAGTAGATATGGAGGCATACAGAGCAAACTACCTTTCCCGTATGCCTCAACTATCAGCGAAAACGAAGTCACTTCTAGAAGCACCCATTACGCATGCTGAAATAGAAAGTGCTATAGATAACCTGAGCCCTAATAGGTCGCCAGGCCCGGATGGTCTTGGCGCGGCCTTTTATAAAGCGTTCAAGAACGAGTTGGTGCCTCTGTTGAAAGCGTTGTTTGACGAAGTTTTTGCTACCAACAGATTACCACCGTCTTTCTCTGAAGCCCATATATCGTCCTTATTCCTAAGAGGAACCTAAGACCTATTCCTAAGACGCTCTCTGTTGTGTTCGTTGTACGAAGAGTTTGAAACATGGAAAGGCAAGAAGATGCTCAGGAAGTTCCTGAGAGGGACCCCGAAGCCAGAGCATTGGAAGAATGCGAAATATTTGGCTCTCTGCATACCAGCCAGTCGATATGGAGGCATACAGAGCAAACTACCTTTCCCGTATGCCTCAACTATCAGCGAAAACGAAGTCACTTCTAGAAGCACCCATTACGCATGCTGAAATAGAAAGTGCTATAGATAACCTGAGCCATGATAGGTCGCCAGGCCCGGATGGTCTTGGCGCGGCCTTTCATAAAGCGTTCAAGAACGAGTTGGTGCCTCTGTTGAAAGCGTTGTTTGACGAAGTTTTTGCTACCAACAGATTACCACCGTCTTTCTCTGAAGCCCATATATCGTCCTTATTCCTAAGACGAACCTAAGACCTATTCCTAAGAGGGTCTCTGTTGTGTTCGTTGTACGAAGAGTTTGAAACATGGAAAGGCAAGAAGAGGCTCAGGAAGTTCCTGAGAGGGACCCCGAAGCAAGAGCATTGGAAGAATGCGAAATAGTTGGCTCTCTGCATACCAGCCAGTCGATATGGAGGCATACACAGCAAACTACCTTTCCCGTATGCCTTAACTATCAGCGAAAACGAAGTCACTTCTAGAAGCACCCATTACGCATGCTGAAATAGAAAGTGCTATGGATAACCTGAGCCCTAATAGGTAGCCAGGCCCGGATGGTCTTGGCGCGGCCTTTTATAAAGCGTTCAAGAACGACTTGGTGCCTCTGTTGAAAGCGTTGTTTGACGAAGTTATTGCTACCAACAGATTACCACCGTCTTTCTCTGAATCCCATATATCGTCCTTATTCCTAAGACGAACCTAAGACCTATTCCTAAGACGCTCTCTGTTGTGTTCGTTGTACGAAGAGTTTGAAACATGGAAAGGCAAGAAGAGGCTCAGGAAGTTCCTGAGAGGGACCCCGAAGCCAGAGCATTGGAAGAATGCGAAATAGTTGGCTCTCTGCATACCAGCCAGTCGATATGGAGGCATACAGAGCAAACTACCTTTCCCGTATGCCTCAACTATCAGCGAAAACGAAGTCACTTCTAGAAGCACCCATTACGCATGCTGAAATATAAAGTGCTATAGATAACCTGAGCCCTAATAGGTCGCCAGGCCCGGATGGTCTTGGCGCGGCCTTTCATAAAGCGTTCAAGAACGAGTTGGTGCCTCTGTTGAAAGCGTTGTTTGACGAAGTTTTTGCTACTAACAGATTACCACCGTCTTTCTCTGAAGCCCATATATCGTCCTTATTCCTAAGACGAACCTAAGACCTATTCCTAAGACGCTCTCTGTTGTGTTCGTTGTACGAAGAGTTTGAAACATGGAAAGGCAAGAAGAGGCTCAGGAACTTCCTGAGAGGGAACCCGAAGCAAGAGCATTGGAAGAATGCGAAATAGTTGGCTCTCTGCATACTAGCCAGTCGATATGGAGGCATACAGAGCAAACTACCTTTCCCGTATGCCTCAACTATCAGCGAAAACGAAGTCACTTCTAGAAGCACCCATTACGCATGCTGAAATAGAAAGTGCTATAGATAACCTGAGCCCTAATAGGTCGCCAGGCCCGGATGGTCTTGGCGCGGCCTTTTATAAATCGTTCAAGAATGAGTATGTGCCTCTGTTGAAAGCGTTGTTTGACGAAGTTTTTGCTACCAACAGATTACCACCGTCTTTCTCTGAAGCCCATATATCGTCCTTATTCCTAAGAGGAACCTAAGACCTATTCCTAAGACGCTCTCTGTTGTGTTCGTTGTACGAAGAGTTTGAAACATGGAAAGGCAAGAAGAGGCTCAGGAAGTTCCTGAGAGGGACCCCGAAGCAAGAGCATTGGAAGAATGCGAAATAGTTGGCTCTCTGCATACCAGCCAGTCGATATGGAGGCATACACAGCAAACTACCTTTCCCGTATGCCTTAACTATCAGCGAAAACGAAGTCACTTCTAGAAGCACCCATTACGCATGCTGAAATAGAAAGTGCTATGGATAACCTGAGCCCTAATAGGTAGCCAGGCCCGGATGGTCTTGGCGCGGCCTTTTATAAAGCGTTCAAGAACGACTTGGTGCCTCTGTTGAAAGCGTTGTTTGACGAAGTTATTGCTACCAACAGATTACCACCGTCTTTCTCTGAATCCCATATATCGTCCTTATTCCTAAGACGAACCTAAGACCTATTCCTAAGACGCTCTCTGTTGTGTTCGTTGTACGAAGAGTTTGAAACATGGAAAGGCAAGAAGAGGCTCAGGAAGTTCCTGAGAGGGACCCCGAAGCCAGAGCATTGGAAGAATGCGAAATAGTTGGCTCTCTGCATACCAGCCAGTCGATATGGAGGCATACAGAGCAAACTACCTTTCCCGTATGCCTCAACTATCAGCGAAAACGAAGTCACTTCTAGAAGCACCCATTACGCATGCTGAAATAGAAAGTGCTATAGATAACCTGAGCCCTAATAGGTCGCCTGCCCGGATGGTCTTGGCGCGGCCTTTTATAAAGCGTTCAAGAACGAGTTCGTGCCTCTGTGGAAAGCGTTGTTTGACGAAGTTTTTGCTACCAACAGATTACCACCGTCTTACTCTGAAGCCCATATATCGTCCTTGTTACTAAGACGAACCTAAGACTTATTCCTAAGACGAACCTAAGACTTATTCCTAAGACGCTCTCTGTTGTGTTCGTTGTACGAAGAGTTTGAAACATGGAAAGGCAAGAAGAGGCTCAGGAAGTTCCTGAGAGGGACCCCGAAGCAAGAGCATTGGAAGAATGCGAAATAGTTGGCTCTCTGCATACCAGCCAGTCGATATGGAGGCATACAGAGCAAACTACCTTTCCCGTATGCCTCAACTATCAGCGAAAACAAAGTCACTTCTAGAAGCACCCATTACGCATGCTGAAATAGAAAGTGCTATAGATAACCTGAGCCCTAATAGGTCGCCAGGCCCGGATGGTCTTGGCGCGGCCTTTCATAAAGCGTTCAAGAACGAGTTGGTGCCTCTGTTGAAAGCGTTGTTTGACGAAGTTTTTGCTACCAACAGATTACCACCGTCTTTCTCTGAAGCCCATATATCGTCCTTATTCCTAAGAGGAACCTAAGACCTATTCCTAAGACGCTCTCTGTTGTGTTCGTTGTACGAAGAGTTTGAAACATGGAAAGGCAAGAAGAGGCTCAGGAACTTCCTGAGAGGGACCCCGAAGCAAGAGCATTGGAAGAATGCGAAATAGTTGGCTCTCTGCATACTAGCCAGTCGATATGGAGGCATACAGAGCAAACTACCTTTCCCGTATGCCTCAACTATCAGCGAAAACGAAGTCACTTCTAGAAGCACCCATTACGCATGCTGAAATAGAAAGTGCTATAGATAACCTGAGCCCTAATAGGTCGCCAGGCCCGGATGGTCTTGGCGCGGCCTTTTATAAATCGTTCAAGAATGAGTATGTGCCTCTGTTGAAAGCGTTGTTTGACGAAGTTTTTGCTACCAACAGATTACCACCGTCTTTCTCTGAAGCCCATATATCGTCCTTATTCCTAAGACGAACCTAAGACCTATTCCTAAGACGCTCTCTGTTGTGTTCGTTGTACGAAGAGTTTGAAACATGGAAAGGCAAGAAGAGGCTCAGGAAGTTCCTGAGAGGGACCCCGAAGCCAGAGCATTGGAAGAATGCGAAATAGTTGGCTCTCTGCATACCAGCCAGTCGATATGGAGGCATACAGAGCAAACTACCTTTCCCGTATGCCTCAACTATCAGCGAAAACGAAGTCACTTCTAGAAGCACCCATTACGCATGCTGAAATAGAAAGTGCTATAGGTAACCTGAGCCCTAATAGGTCGCCAGGCCCGGATGGTCTTGGCGCGGCCTTTTATAAAGCGTTCAAGAACGAGTTGGTGCCTCTGTTGAAAGCGTTGTTTGACGAAGTTTTTGCTACCAACAGATTACCACCGTCTTTCTCTGAAGCCCATATATCGTCCTTATTCCTAAGACGAACCTAAGACCTATTCCTGAGAGGGTCTCTGTTGTGTTCGTTGTACGAAGAGTTTGAAACATGGAAAGGCAAGAAGAGGCTCAGGAAGTTCCTGAGAGGGACCCCGAAGCAAGAGCATTGGAAGAATGCGAAATAGTTGGCTCTCTGCATACCAGCCAGTCGATATGGAGGCATACACAGCAAACTACCTTTCCCGTATGCCTCAACTATCAGCGAAAACGAAGTCACTTCTAGAAGCACCCATTACGCATGCTGAAATAGAAAGTGCTATAGATAACCTGAGCCCTAATAGGTAGCCAGGCCCGGATGGTCTTGGCGCGGCCTTTTATAAAGCGTTCAAGAACGACTTGGTGCCTCTGTTGAAAGCGTTGTTTGACGAAGTTATTGCTACCAACAGATTACCACCGTCTTTCTCTGAATCCCATATATCGTCCTTATTCCTAAGACGAACCTAAGACCTATTCCTAAGACGCTCTCTGTTGTGTTCGTTGTACGAAGAGTTTGAAACATGGAAAGGCAAGAAGAGGCTCAGGAAGTTCCTGAGAGGGACCCCGAAGCCAGAGCATTGGAAGAATGCGAAATAGTTGGCTCTCTGCATACCAGCCAGTCGATATGGAGGCATACAGAGCAAACTACCTTTCCCGTATGCCTCAACTATCAGCGAAAACGAAGTCACTTCTAGAAGCACCCATTACGCATGCTGAAATAGAAAGTGCTATAGATAACCTGAGCCCTAATAGGTCGCCTGCCCGGATGATCTTGGCGCGGCCTTTTATAAAGCGTTCAAGAACGAGTTCGTGCCTCTGTGGAAAGCGTTGTTTGACGAAGTTTTTGCTACCAACAGATTACCACCGTCTTACTCTGAAGCCCATATATCGTCCTTGTTACTAAGACGAACCTAAGACCTATTCCTAAGACGCTCTCTGTTGTGTTCGTTGTACGAAGAGTTTGAAACATGGAAAGGCAAGAAGAGGCTCAGGAAGTTCCTGAGAGGGACCCCGAAGCAAGAGCATTGGAAGAATGCGAAATAGTTGGCTCTCTGCATACCAGCCAGTCGATATGGAGGCATACAGAGCAAACTACCTTTCCCGTATGCCTCAACTATCAGCGAAAACGAAGTCACTTCTAGAAGCACCCATTACGCATGCTGAAATAGAAAGTGCTATAGATAACCTGAGCCCTAATAGGTCGCCAGGCCCGGATGGTCTTGGCGCGGCCTTTTATAAAGCGTTCAAGAACGAGTTGGTGCCTCTGTTGAAAGCTTGTTTGACGAAGTTTTTGCTACCAACAGATTACCACCGTCTTTCTCTGAAGCCCATATATCCTCCTTATTCCTAAGACGAACCTAAGACCTATTCCTAAGACGCTCTCTGTTGTGTTCGTTGTACGAAGAGTTTGAAACATGGAAAGGCAAGAAGAGGCTCAGGAAGTTCCTGAGAGGGACCCCGAAGCCAGAGCATTGGAAGAATGCGAAATAGTTGGCTCTCTGCATACCAGCCAGTCGATATGGAGGCATACAGAGCAAACTACCTTTCCCGTATGCCTCAACTATCAGCGAAAACGAAGTCACTTCTAGAAGCACCCATTACGCATGCTGAAATAGAAAGTGCTATAGATAACCTGAGCCCTAATAGGTCGCCAGGCCCGGATGGTCTTGGCGCGGCCTTTTATAAAGCGTTCAAGAACGAGTTGGTGCCTCTGTTGAAAGCGTTGTTTGACGAAGTTTTTGCTACCAACAGATTACCACCGTCTGTCTCTGAAGCCCATATATCGTCCTTATTCCTAAGACGAACCTAAGACCTATTCCTAAGACGCTCTCTGTTGTGTTCGTTGTACGAAGTGTTTGAAACATGGAAAGGCAAGAAGAGGCTCAGGAAGTTCCTGAGAGGGACCCCGAAGCCAGAGCATTGGAAGAATGCGAAATAGTTGGCTCTCTGCATACCAGCCAGTCGATATGGAGGCATACAGAGCAAACTACCTTTCCCGTATGCCTCAACTATCAGCGAAAACGAAGTCACTTCAAGAAGCACCCATTACGCATGCTGAAATAGAAAGTGCTATAGATAACCTGAGCCCTAATAGGTCGCCAGGCCCGGATGGTCTTGGCGCGGCCTTTTATAAAGCGTTCAAGAACGAGTTGGTGCCTCTGTTGAAAGCGTTGTTTGACGAAGTTTTTGCTACCAACAGATTACCACCGTCTTTCTCTGAAGCCCATATATCGTCCTTATTCCTAAGACGAACCTAAGACCTATTCCTAAGACGCTCTCTGTTGTGTTCGTTGTACGAAGAGTTTGAAACATGGAAAGGCAAGAAGAGGCTCAGGAAGTTCCTGAGAGGGACCCCGAAGCCAGAGCATTGGAAGAATGCGAAATAATTGGCTCTCTGCATACCAGCCAGTCGATATGGAGGCATACAGAGCAAACTACCTTTCCCGTATGCCTCAACTATCAGCGAAAACGAAGTCACTTCTAGAAGCACCCATTACGCATGCTGAAATAGAAAGTGCTATAGATAACCTGAGCCCTAATAGGTCGCCAGGCCCGGATGGTCTTGGCGCGGCCTTTTATAAAGCGTTCAAGAACGAGTTGGTGCCTCTGTTGAAAGCGTTGTTTGACGAAGTTTTTGCTACCAACAGATTACCACCGTCTTTCTCTGAAGCCCATATATCGTCCTTATTCCTAAGACGAACCTAAGACCTATTCCTAAGACGCTCTCTGTTGTGTTCGTTGTACGAAGAGTTTGAAACATGGAAAGGCAAGAAGAGGCTCAGGAAGTTCCTGAGAGGGACCCCGAAGCCAGAGCATTGGAAGAATGCGAAATAGTTGGCTCTCTGCATACCAGCCAGTCGATATGGAGGCATACAGAGCAAACTACCTTTCCCGTATGCCTCAACTATCAGCGAAAACGAAGTCACTTCTAGAAGCACCCATTACGCATGCTGAAATAGAAAGTGCTATAGATAACCTGAGCCCTAATAGGTCGCCAGGCCCGGATGGTCTTGGCGCGGCCTTTTATAAAGCGTTCAAGAACGAGTTGGTGCCTCTGTTGAAAGCGTTGTTTGACGAAGTTTTTGCTACCAACAGATTACCACCGTCTGTCTCCGAAGCCCATATATCGTCCTTATTCCTAAGACGAACCTAAGACCTATTCCTAAGACGCTCTCTGTTGTGTTCGTTGTACGAAGAGTTTGAAACATGGAAAGGCAAGAAGAGGCTCAGGAAGTTCCTGAGAGGGACCCCGAAGCCAGAGCATTGGAAGAATGCGAAATAGTTGGCTCTCTGCATACCAGCCAGTCGATATGGAGGCATACAGAGCAAACTACCTTTCCCGTATGCCTCAACTATCAGCGAAAACGAAGTCACTTCAAGAAGCACCCATTACGCATGCTGAAACAGAAAGTGCTATAGATAAGCTGAGCCCTAATAGGTCGCCAGGCCCGGATGGTCTTGGCGCGGCCTTTCATAAAGCGTTCAAGAACGAGTTGGTGCCTCTGTTGAAAGCGTTGTTTGACGAAGTTTTTGCTACCAACAGATTACCACCGTCTTTCTCTGAAGCCCATATATCGTCCTTATTCCTAAGACGAACCTAAGACCTATTCCTAAGACGCTCTCTGTTGTGTTCGTTGTACGAAGAGTTTGAAACATGGAAAGGCAAGAAGAGGCTCAGGAACTTCCTGAGAGGGACACCGAAGCAAGAGCATTGGAAGAATGCGAAATAGTTGGCTCTCTGCATACCAGCCAGTCGATATGGAGGAATACAGAGCAAACTACCTTTCCCGTATGCCTCAACTATCAGCGAAAACGAAGTCACTTCTAGAAGCACCCATTACGCATGCTGAAATAGAAAGTGCTATAGATAACCTGAGCCCTCATAGGTCGCCAGGCCCGGATGGTCTTGGCGCGGCCTTTTATAAAGCGTTCAAGAACGAGTTGGTGCCTCTGTTGAAAGCCTTGTTTGACGAAGTTTTTGCTACCAACAGATTACCACCGTCTTTCTCTGAAGCCCATATATCGTCCTTATTCCTAAGACGAACCTAAGACCTATTCCTAAGACGCTCTCTGTTGTGTTCGTTGTACGAAGAGTTTGAAACATGGAAAGGCAAGAAGAGGCTCAGGAAGTTCCTGAGAGGGACCCCGAAGCCAGAGCATTGGAAGAATGCGAAATAGTTGGCTCTCTGCATACCAGCCAGTCGATATGGAGGCATACAGAGCAAACTACCTTTCCCGTATGCCTCAACTATCAGCGAAAACGAAGTCACTTCTAGAAGCACCCATTACGCATGCTGAAATAGAAAGTGCTATAGATAACCTGAGCCCTAATAGGTCGCCAGGCCCGGATGGTCTTGGCGCGGCCTTTTTATAAAGCGTTCAAGAACGAGTTGGTGCCTCTGTTGAAAGCGTTGTTTGACGAAGTTTTTGCTACCAACAGATTACCACCGTCTTTCTCTGAAGCCCATATATCGTCCTTATTCCTAAGACGAACCTAAGACCTATTCCTAAGACGCTCTCTGTTGTGTTCGTTGTACGAAGAGTTTGAAACATGGAAAGGCAAGAAGAGGCTCAGGAAGTTCCTGAGAGGGACCCCGAAGCCAGAGCATTGGAAGAATGCGAAATAGTTGGCTCTCTGCATACCAGCCAGTCGATATGGAGGCATACAGAGCAAACTACCTTTCCCGTATGCCTCAACTATCAGCGAAAACGAAGTCACTTCTAGAAGCACCCATTACGCATGCTGAAATAGAAAGTGCTATAGATAACCTGAGCCCTAATAGGTCGCCAGGCCCGGATGGTCTTGGCGCGGCCTTTTATAAATCGTTCAAGAATGAGTATGTGCCTCTGTTGAAAGCGTTGTTTGACGAAGTTTTTGCTACCAACAGATTACCACCGTCTTTCTCTGAAGCCCATATATCGTCCTTATTCCTAAGACGAACCTAAGACCTATTCTTAAGACGCTCTCTGTTGTGTTCGTTGTACGAAGAGTTTGAAACATGGAAAGGCAAGAAGAGGCTCAGGAAGTTCCTGAGAGGGTCCCCGAAGCCAGAGCATTGGAAGAATGCGAAATAGTTGGCTCTCTGCATGCCAGCCAGTCGATATGGAGGCATACAGAGCAAACTACCTTTCCCGTATGCCTCAACTATCAGCGAAAACGAAGTCACTTCTAGAAGCACCCATTACGCATGCTGAAATAGAAAGTGCTATAGATAACCTGAGCCCTAATAAGTCGCCAGGCCCGGATGGTCTTGGCGCGGCCTTTTATAAAGCGTTCAAGAACGAGTTGGTGCCTCTGTTGAAAGCGTTGTTTGACGAAGTTTTTGCTACCAACAGATTACCACCGTCTTTCTCTGAAGCCCATATATCGTCCTTATTCCTAAGACGAACCTAAGACCTATTCCTAAGACGCTCTCTGTTGTGTTCCTTGTACGAAGAGTTTGAAACATGGAAAGGCAAGAAGAGGCTCAGGAAGTTCCTTAGAGGGACCCCGAAGCCAGAGCATTGGAAGAATGCGAAATAGTTGGCTCTCTGCATACCAGCCAGTCGATATGGAGGCATACAGAGCAAACTACCTTTCCCGTATGCCTCAACTATCAGCGAAAACGAAGTCACTTCTAGAAGCACCCATTACGCATGCTGAAATAAAAAGTGCTATAGATAACCTGAGCCCTAATAAGTCGCCAGGCCCGGATGGTCTTGGCGCGGCGTTTTATAAAGCGTTCAAGAACGAGTTGGTGCCTCTGTTGAAAGCGTTGTTTGACGAAGTTTTTGCTACCAACAGATTACCACCGTCTTTCTCTGAAGCCCATATATCGTCCTTATTCCTAAGACGAACCTAAGACCTATTCCTAAGACGCTCTCTGTTGTGTTCCTTGTACGAAGAGTTTGAAACATGGAAAGGCAAGAAGAGGCTCAGGAAGTTCCTGAGAGGGACTCCGAAGCCAGAGCATTGGAAGAATGCGAAATAGTTGGCTCTCTGCATACCAGCCAATCGATATGGAGGCATACAGAGCAAACTACCTTTCCCGTATGCCTCAACTATCAGCGAAAACGAAGTCACTTCTAGAAGCACCCATTACGCATGCTGAAATAGAAAGTGCTATAGATAACCTGAGCCCTAATAGGTCGCCAGGCCCGGATGGTCTTGGCGCGGCCTTTTATAAAGCGTTCAAGAACGAGTTGGTGCCTCTGTTGAAAGCGTTGTTTGACGAAGTTTTTGCTACCAACAGATTACCACCGTCTGTCTCTGAAGCCCATATATCGTCCTTATTCCTAAGACGAACCTAAGACCTATTCCTAAGACGCTCTCTGTTGTGTTCGTTGTACGAAGAGTTTGAAACATGGAAAGGCAAGAAGAGGCTCAGGAAGTTCCTGAGAGGGACCCCGAAGCCAGAGCATTGGAAGAATGCGAAATAGTTGGCTCTCTGCATACCAGCCAGTCGATATGGAGGCATACAGAGCAAACTACCTTTCCCGTATGCCTCAACTATCAGCGAAAACGAAGTCACTTCAAGAAGCACCCATTACGCATGCTGAAATAGAAAGTGCTATAGATAAGCTGAGCCCTAATAGGTCGCCAGGCCCGGATGGTCTTGGCGCGGCCTTTCATAAAGCGTTCAAGAACGAGTTGGTGCCTCTGTTGAAAGCGTTGTTTGACGAAGTTTTTGCTACCAACAGATTACCACCGTCTTTCTCTGAAGCCCATATATCGTCCTTATTCCTAAGACGAACCTAAGACCTATTCCTAAGGCGCTCTCTGTTGTGTTCGTTGTACGAAGAGTTTGAAACATGGAAAGGCAAGAAGAGGCTCAGGAACTTCCTGAGAGGGACCCCGAAGCAAGAGCATTGGAAGAATGCGAAATAGTTGGCTCTCTGCATACCAGCCAGTCGATATGGAGGCATACAGAGCAAACTACCTTTCCCGTATGCCTCAACTATCAGCGAAAACGAAGTCACTTCTAGAAGCACCCATTACGCATGCTGAAATAGAAAGTGCTATAGATAACCTGAGCCCTCATAGGTCGCCAGGCCCGGATGGTCTTGGCGCGGCCTTTTATAAAGCGTTCAAGAACGAGTTGGTGCCTCTGTTGAAAGCCTTGTTTGACGAAGTTTTTGCTACCAACAGATTACCACCGTCTTTCTCTGAAGCCCATATATCGTCCTTATTCCTAAGACGAACCTAAGACCTATTCCTAAGACGCTCTCTGTTGTGTTCGTTGTACGAAGAGTTTGAAACATGGAAAGGCAAGAAGAGGCTCAGGAAGTTCCTGAGAGGGACCCCGAAGCCAGAGCATTGGAAGAATGCGAAATAGTTGGCTCTCTGCATACCAGCCAGTCGATATGGAGGCATACAGAGCAAACTACCTTTCCCGTATGCCTCAACTATCAGCGAAAACGAAGTCACTTCAAGAAGCACCCATTACGCATGCTGAAACAGAAAGTGCTATAGATAAGCTGAGCCCTAATAGGTCGCCAGGCCCGGATGGTCTTGGCGCGGCCTTTCATAAAGCGTTCAAGAACGAGTTGGTGCCTCTGTTGAAAGCGTTGTTTGACGAAGTTTTTGCTACCAACAGATTACCACCGTCTTTCTCTGAAGCCCATATATCGTCCTTATTCCTAAGACGAACCTAAGACCTATTCCTAAGACGCTCTCTGTTGTGTTCGTTGTACGAAGAGTTTGAAACATGGAAAGGCAAGAAGAGGCTCAGGAACTTCCTGAGAGGGACACCGAAGCAAGAGCATTGGAAGAATGCGAAATAGTTGGCTCTCTGCATACCAGCCAGTCGATATGGAGGAATACAGAGCAAACTACCTTTCCCGTATGCCTCAACTATCAGCGAAAACGAAGTCACTTCTAGAAGCACCCATTACGCATGCTGAAATAGAAAGTGCTATAGATAACCTGAGCCCTCATAGGTCGCCAGGCCCGGATGGTCTTGGCGCGGCCTTTTATAAAGCGTTCAAGAACGAGTTGGTGCCTCTGTTGAAAGCCTTGTTTGACGAAGTTTTTGCTACCAACAGATTACCACCGTCTTTCTCTGAAGCCCATATATCGTCCTTATTCCTAAGACGAACCTAAGACCTATTCCTAAGACGCTCTCTGTTGTGTTCGTTGTACGAAGAGTTTGAAACATGGAAAGGCAAGAAGAGGCTCAGGAAGTTCCTGAGAGGGACCCCGAAGCCAGAGCATTGGAAGAATGCGAAATAGTTGGCTCTCTGCATACCAGCCAGTCGATATGGAGGCATACAGAGCAAACTACCTTTCCCGTATGCCTCAACTATCAGCGAAAACGAAGTCACTTCTAGAAGCACCCATTACGCATGCTGAAATAGAAAGTGCTATAGATAACCTGAGCCCTAATAGGTCGCCAGGCCCGGATGGTCTTGGCGCGGCCTTTTTATAAAGCGTTCAAGAACGAGTTGGTGCCTCTGTTGAAAGCGTTGTTTGACGAAGTTTTTGCTACCAACAGATTACCACCGTCTTTCTCTGAAGCCCATATATCGTCCTTATTCCTAAGACGAACCTAAGACCTATTCCTAAGACGCTCTCTGTTGTGTTCGTTGTACGAAGAGTTTGAAACATGGAAAGGCAAGAAGAGGCTCAGGAAGTTCCTGAGAGGGACCCCGAAGCCAGAGCATTGGAAGAATGCGAAATAGTTGGCTCTCTGCATACCAGCCAGTCGATATGGAGGCATACAGAGCAAACTACCTTTCCCGTATGCCTCAACTATCAGCGAAAACGAAGTCACTTCTAGAAGCACCCATTACGCATGCTGAAATAGAAAGTGCTATAGATAACCTGAGCCCTAATAGGTCGCCAGGCCCGGATGGTCTTGGCGCGGCCTTTTATAAATCGTTCAAGAATGAGTATGTGCCTCTGTTGAAAGCGTTGTTTGACGAAGTTTTTGCTACCAACAGATTACCACCGTCTTTCTCTGAAGCCCATATATCGTCCTTATTCCTAAGACGAACCTAAGACCTATTCTTAAGACGCTCTCTGTTGTGTTCGTTGTACGAAGAGTTTGAAACATGGAAAGGCAAGAAGAGGCTCAGGAAGTTCCTGAGAGGGTCCCCGAAGCCAGAGCATTGGAAGAATGCGAAATAGTTGGCTCTCTGCATGCCAGCCAGTCGATATGGAGGCATACAGAGCAAACTACCTTTCCCGTATGCCTCAACTATCAGCGAAAACGAAGTCACTTCTAGAAGCACCCATTACGCATGCTGAAATAGAAAGTGCTATAGATAACCTGAGCCCTAATAAGTCGCCAGGCCCGGATGGTCTTGGCGCGGCCTTTTATAAAGCGTTCAAGAACGAGTTGGTGCCTCTGTTGAAAGCGTTGTTTGACGAAGTTTTTGCTACCAACAGATTACCACCGTCTTTCTCTGAAGCCCATATATCGTCCTTATTCCTAAGACGAACCTAAGACCTATTCCTAAGACGCTCTCTGTTGTGTTCCTTGTACGAAGAGTTTGAAACATGGAAAGGCAAGAAGAGGCTCAGGAAGTTCCTTAGAGGGACCCCGAAGCCAGAGCATTGGAAGAATGCGAAATAGTTGGCTCTCTGCATACCAGCCAGTCGATATGGAGGCATACAGAGCAAACTACCTTTCCCGTATGCCTCAACTATCAGCGAAAACGAAGTCACTTCTAGAAGCACCCATTACGCATGCTGAAATAAAAAGTGCTATAGATAACCTGAGCCCTAATAAGTCGCCAGGCCCGGATGGTCTTGGCGCGGCGTTTTATAAAGCGTTCAAGAACGAGTTGGTGCCTCTGTTGAAAGCGTTGTTTGACGAAGTTTTTGCTACCAACAGATTACCACCGTCTTTCTCTGAAGCCCATATATCGTCCTTATTCCTAAGACGAACCTAAGACCTATTCCTAAGACGCTCTCTGTTGTGTTCCTTGTACGAAGAGTTTGAAACATGGAAAGGTAAGAAGAGGCTCAGGAAGTTCCTGAGAGGGACTCCGAAGCCAGAGCATTGGAAGAATGCGAAATAGTTGGCTCTCTGCATACCAGCCAATCGATATGGAGGCATACAGAGCAAACTACCTTTCCCGTATGCCTCAACTATCAGCGAAAACGAAGTCACTTCTAGAAGCACCCATTACGCATGCTGAAATAGAAAGTGCTATAGATAACCTGAGCCCTAATAGGTCGCCAGGCCCGGATGGTCTTGGCGCGGCCTTTTATAAAGCGTTCAAGAACGAGTTGGTGCCTCTGTTGAAAGCGTTGTTTGACGAAGTTTTTGCTACCAACAGATTACCACCGTCTGTCTCTGAAGCCCATATATCGTCCTTATTCCTAAGACGAACCTAAGACCTATTCCTAAGACGCTCTCTGTTGTGTTCGTTGTACGAAGAGTTTGAAACATGGAAAGGCAAGAAGAGGCTCAGGAAGTTCCTGAGAGGGACCCCGAAGCCAGAGCATTGGAAGAATGCGAAATAGTTGGCTCTCTGCATACCAGCCAGTCGATATGGAGGCATACAGAGCAAACTACCTTTCCCGTATGCCTCAACTATCAGCGAAAACGAAGTCACTTCAAGAAGCACCCATTACGCATGCTGAAATAGAAAGTGCTATAGATAAGCTGAGCCCTAATAGGTCGCCAGGCCCGGATGGTCTTGGCGCGGCCTTTCATAAAGCGTTCAAGAACGAGTTGGTGCCTCTGTTGAAAGCGTTGTTTGACGAAGTTTTTGCTACCAACAGATTACCACCGTCTTTCTCTGAAGCCCATATATCGTCCTTATTCCTAAGACGAACCTAAGACCTATTCCTAAGGCGCTCTCTGTTGTGTTCGTTGTACGAAGAGTTTGAAACATGGAAAGGCAAGAAGAGGCTCAGGAACTTCCTGAGAGGGACCCCGAAGCAAGAGCATTGGAAGAATGCGAAATAGTTGGCTCTCTGCATACCAGCCAGTCGATATGGAGGCATACAGAGCAAACTACCTTTCCCGTATGCCTCAACTATCAGCGAAAACGAAGTCACTTCTAGAAGCACCCATTACGCATGCTGAAATAGAAAGTGCTATAGATAACCTGAGCCCTCATAGGTCGCCAGGCCCGGATGGTCTTGGCGCGGCCTTTTATAAAGCGTTCAAGAACGAGTTGGTGCCTCTGTTGAAAGCCTTGTTTGACGAAGTTTTTGCTACCAACAGATTACCACCGTCTTTCTCTGAAGCCCATATATCGTCCTTATTCCTAAGACGAACCTAAGACCTATTCCTAAGACGCTCTCTGTTGTGTTCGTTGTACGAAGAGTTTGAAACATGGAAAGGCAAGAAGAGGCTCAGGAAGTTCCTGAGAGGGACCCCGAAGCCAGAGCATTGGAAGAATGCGAAATAGTTGGCTCTCTGCATACCAGCCAGTCGATATGGAGGCATACAGAGCAAACTACCTTTCCCGTATGCCTCAACTATCAGCGAAAACGAAGTCACTTCTAGAAGCACCCATTACGCATGCTGAAATAGAAAGTGCTATAGATAACCTGAGCCCTAATAGGTCGCCAGGCCCGGATGGTCTTGGCGCGGCCTTTTATAAAGCGTTCAAGAACGAGTTGGTGCCTCTGTTGAAAGCGTTGTTTGACGAAGTTTTTGCTACCAACAGATTACCACCGTCTGTCTCTGAAGCCCATATATCGTCCTTATTCCTAAGACGAACCTAAGACCTATTCCTAAGACGCTCTCTGTTGTGTTCGTTGTACGAAGAGTTTGAAACATGGAAAGGCAAGAAGAGGCTCAGGAAGTTCCTGAGAGGGACCCCGAAGCCAGAGCATTGGAAGAATGCGAAATAGTTGGCTCTCTGCATACCAGCCAGTCGATATGGAGGCATACAGAGCAAACTACCTTTCCCGTATGCCTCAACTATCAGCGAAAACGAAGTCACTTCAAGAAGCACCCATTACGCATGCTGAAATAGAAAGTGCTATAGATAACCTGAGCCCTAATAGGTCGCCAGGCCCGGATGGTCTTGGCGCGGCCTTTTATAAAGCGTTCAAGAACGAGTTGGTGCCTCTGTTGAAAGCGTTGTTTGACGAAGTTTTTGCTACCAACAGATTACCACCGTCTTTCTCTGAAGCCCATATATCGTCCTTATTCCTAAGACGAACCTAAGACCTATTCCTAAGACGCTCTCTGTTGTGTTCGTTGTACGAAGAGTTTGAAACATGGAAAGGCAAGAAGAGGCTCAGGAAGTTCCTGAGAGGGACCCCGAAGCCAGAGCATTGGAAGAATGCGAAATAATTGGCTCTCTGCATACCAGCCAGTCGATATGGAGGCATACAGAGCAAACTACCTTTCCCGTATGCCTCAACTATCAGCGAAAACGAAGTCACTTCTAGAAGCACCCATTACGCATGCTGAAATAGAAAGTGCTATAGATAACCTGAGCCCTAATAGGTCGCCAGGCCCGGATGGTCTTGGCGCGGCCTTTTATAAAGCGTTCAAGAACGAGTTGGTGCCTCTGTTGAAAGCGTTGTTTGACGAAGTTTTTGCTACCAACAGATTACCACCGTCTTTCTCTGAAGCCCATATATCGTCCTTATTCCTAAGACGAACCTAAGACCTATTCCTAAGACGCTCTCTGTTGTGTTCGTTGTACGAAGAGTTTGAAACATGGAAAGGCAAGAAGAGGCTCAGGAAGTTCCTGAGAGGGACCCCGAAGCCAGAGCATTGGAAGAATGCGAAATAGTTGGCTCTCTGCATACCAGCCAGTCGATATGGAGGCATACAGAGCAAACTACCTTTCCCGTATGCCTCAACTATCAGCGAAAACGAAGTCACTTCTAGAAGCACCCATTACGCATGCTGAAATAGAAAGTGCTATAGATAACTGAGCCCTAATAGGTCGCCAGGCCCGGATGGTCTTGGCGCGGCCTTTATAAAGCGTTCAAGAACGAGTTGGTGCCTCTGTTGAAAGCGTTGTTTGACGAAGTTTTTGCTACCAACAGATTACCACCGTCTGTCTCCGAAGCCCATATATCGTCCTTATTCCTAAGACGAACCTAAGACCTATTCCTAAGACGCTCTCTGTTGTGTTCGTTGTACGAAGAGTTTGAAACATGGAAAGGCAAGAAGAGGCTCAGGAAGTTCCTGAGAGGGACCCGAAGCCAGAGCATTGGAAGAATGCGAAATAGTTGGCTCTCTGCATACCAGCCAGTCGATATGGAGGCATACAGAGCAAACTACCTTTCCCGTATGCCTCAACTATCAGCGAAAACGAAGTCACTTCAAGAAGCACCCATTACGCATGCTGAAACAGAAAGTGCTATAGATAAGCTGAGCCCTAATAGGTCGCCAGGCCCGGATGGTCTTGGCGCGGCCTTTCATAAAGCGTTCAAGAACGAGTTGGTGCCTCTGTTGAAAGCGTTGTTTGACGAAGTTTTTGCTACCAACAGATTACCACCGTCTTTCTCTGAAGCCCATATATCGTCCTTATTCCTAAGACGAACCTAAGACCTATTCCTAAGACGCTCTCTGTTGTGTTCGTTGTACGAAGAGTTTGAAACATGGAAAGGCAAGAAGAGGCTCAGGAACTTCCTGAGAGGGACACCGAAGCAAGAGCATTGGAAGAATGCGAAATAGTTGGCTCTCTGCATACCAGCCAGTCGATATGGAGGAATACAGAGCAAACTACCTTTCCCGTATGCCTCAACTATCAGCGAAAACG